>NW_008340932.1:182235-185042 GCF_000622305.1 Nannospalax galili
GTTATTAATTTGTATTTAATTTTGTGATTTCATACAATATAAATTGATATTTAAATCCTCTCTGCTACCTACACCTTCCCTTACTGCCACCTACCCAATTTAATGTATAATATAGCCTATAGAATCTAAATTGTGTCCACAAACGCCCTTCAATGTGGGTCCATCTGCTGGCTTAACCTGCCAACAGTCCTAGGTTTAAAAGCGGCTATCTCTCCCCCTCCCAGCAACCATCAGTTGTCAAAAGTTCCATAGGTTATGTTGGAATTTCTTAACCAATTCTTCATCTATGATGGGGTATTTTTCTGGTTTGAGCTTACACAGGACTTGGCATGCTGTCACCTTGCTCTGAGTTCATATATGTAACTGACCAGCTGCCTGGAAAACTCCATTCCCTTAAGAATGACCTTAAAGTCATCCACCTCCTCTGACTCTTACGATCTTCTTTCTCCTCTTCCACAATGATCCCTGAACCGTGGGGGACAGGAGTTTGAAACAGATGTTCTATCTAGGGATGAGCACTCTGCAGTCTTTTGTTCTCTGCACATTGGCCAGCTGTGGATTTCTATGTGAACAGGCCTTTTTAAACTCTGCTAGTATGACAATAAAGTTACAAGAGTATAAAATTGGGAATGAAAGAGGAAATAAATGTTCATGTATGATGGATGAAGCTTCAGTATGAAAATTTTCTTTCTTATTGAATAAAGTTGTAAATTTATTTAGATTTTATACAATAATCCAAAATAAAATAAATTTCTAAAAACATGTTTGCCTACTGCAGATCAATGTTTTATTATATGTAAATGTTCCTCAATTATTATGCATGTGAAATCATAGTAGATTTTTTTACTGATAACATGATACTGGATATTATTCAAAAGAAATCATGCCTCTACTAATGAAATACAATAATTAGGTAGTCATTATAGCAATATATTTCATTGAAGCCATCTATATGGGTTTCCAAGAAAAAAGAAGATGTATATATGCTAGTCAATTAAAAATGAAGCTCTCAAATACTCCATCTAAGAGCTACATAACATTGAAAAAGACAGGGGTTTGGTGTCTTCTGTAATAGTAATACCTAATTCACAAAGATGGATAAAGGATAAATTTCTAGCCTAGCATATACTACTGATCTGAGTAATAATCTAAATAAAGAAGGATTTTATGCTACAGTAGTGAAGCCATCTATGATTCTGTCTTAATACTGGAAGTGTTTCTGTTGTACAGGGTTAAAGCTGATGTCAAATTATTTCCCACTGTAGCATTAATTCAATTGAATTGAATGAGTAAGTATCCTTAAATTATTTATGTCTTAGCGGAATAGTCAGATTGTTTACATTGTTTTCCTCTGTATCTTGGCTTCTGCCTATATTTCCCACTGGGGAGTACATAGAATTCCAGACAATTAGGAACAAAGTCAAGCAAAGTTTTAAGGTCTCAGATAATTCAGATGTGATAAATTAAACACATTGGCTGTTATTTCCCCAGGGAACCTCACAACAAGCAAGGGAAACTACAAATGCTTGATGCCTAAAGAGAAAGTAAGAGTGATAAGGAATATCAGAATTCTGTTGTTTCTCAAAGGTAAGTGGATTATAATTGTATTTGATGCTGATGATCACAATCCTGTAGTTAATTTCACCTCATGCCTCACAGACTGAATGTAGACTCTCTTCTATCCAAAACAAACTGAATACAGCCTGAATGCAGGCTCTCTTAACTATCCAAAACAAACTGCCCACCCTAAGAGACAAACAACCTGCAGCATTGTGGCGAGTGGTTCAGGTGAGGTCCTAAGCGTCTCACCATACTTGAACATTGACCAAGTAAGACAGCCACGAAAATAGCCTTCAGATGACATCTGAACTACATTGTATGAGAAGCCCACGGGAACAGCTACACATTTCCATCCATAAAGCCCAATAGATCATGAGAAATAATAAAATATATGCATATTTATTATGTTGTTAAGAATTTGCTACTGAGCTACAAAAAGCAGTCCTAGTGGTACAGATTATTAACATAAAATTATTGAAATTATGAGCATTCCAAGGAGAGAATAATGGTCAAAATTGATCTGTGTGAGCCTCTGATAAAAATAGGACATATATAAATGAGATGTTTGAGAATGAATAAGAAGAGAAGTAGTTAAATATTTGAGCGTGCAGAGCAAAAGAGAAAGTATACATGTTCAGGCAAACAAAAACAGGATATTAAATAAGCAGACAGTAAAACAAACATGTGTGGTAATTGGATGGTCCTACACTGGAAGACCTTAACTGCATTTATTTAGAAAGAACTGAGAGTCTCCTCAGATTCAGAGAAAATTTCGCTGGGATGCTGTCTGGACAGAAGCAAGGAGAGGTGCTGAGGGTCTTCTTAAGGATATGTTCCAGGCCATCTCTTCATTAAAGCTGAACAGGCAGAGTCTTCCACGCCACACACCATTTAACCCAACAGCGTTTGTATTAGATTTTGAACTGGGAAAATCACTCTATGAAAGTGAAGTGTCAGACTCAAAATTGTTCATCAAATAAAAATATATGTCAAAGTTCATTTAACATTGCAAAAGTCTGAATCATGGGTGCTGTTGTATGGTATGACTATTATCTAGTGGACTCTGTTCATAAAGCTTCAGTTCATGTTATTGACAGGACTTTTTCCTATGGAATTGTGGTTCTCTTTGTCTGTCCTTGCTGAACATGGCTCTGGTTTTAGAAGGAACACTTTTAATTTGGTTAGCTGAAGAGGTATTGGCATTTGATAGCTGCTGGAAGAGGAAGAATCATTCTTTGTTAAGGATG
>NW_008340932.1:185553-186109 GCF_000622305.1 Nannospalax galili
TAATCAAATCCATGCCCAGTTCCTCAACTCCAACATCTCCCATATCTCCCCATCATTTTCTGAAAACTTCATGAACCATGTACTCTCTTTTCTTTTTCTTTCTTTCTTTCTTTCTTTCTTTCTTTCTTTCTTTACTTTAAGATGAGTCGACTGTCATGTTGTGCGCTGCCTTAAGAAGAGACTTATGCAGTCAGAAACATGCAGCTAGGCAGCAGCTTTTGACCTGCCAATAGCCACATGAATCCTGAGAGAGTTTGTTAGGAGACCTAATTCAGAAAAGCCTTTAAATGCCTATACCCACAGCAGATGCTGATGGCAGCCTTGTGAGTAACTGAGTAGGAGACACCCAGAAAAGCCACATCTCAATTCCAAGCTCCCATTAATGAAAATAAGAAAAGAATATTATTTTAGACAAGTACATTTGGAAGTTATTCATTACACAGTCATAGATAATAACATCAACTAAAACAGTAACTACAAAATTGGACAATTGTATAGGTATACAGAAGAGTATATTGGAAATAGGGGATCTAACATTTGTTAGACAAATAAATCC
>NW_008340932.1:186524-187102 GCF_000622305.1 Nannospalax galili
TTTCAACCAAACAAATTTTTTTTTTTTTTTTTAGAATTTAGTGGAATAGAACACATGGCAACTACAAGGCTCACACTGGAGTTCTACATGCTGAAAAGCTCATCCTGCATTTTACTTAACTAAACACTGAATTTCAGTTACTCTTCCAATTAAACAAAATGCTAACAGTGATGGAGGTTTTAGAATATGATAAAGCTTCAAAATTGTCTTCTGTTCCAGAAGTTCTTTGTTTTGCAGATTTTTAAGAATATTTGTTAAATGAAGATAAAATGCTTATCTCTGAAATATAGGAAATCATAGTGTTTAACTTCAAAAATATTCTCTTGTGCAAATATATTGGTATATGAATAGCAATGTCTCATATAACAAACAGCCAATTAAAATTCATACACTCCCTATCACCTCTTCTATTTTACATTATAGAGCAGTAAAAATATCTGAATCCTTATATATTAGGAGGAGTGTATCCAGATATGGCATCTAGAGCTTTATATTGTGTGTAGTCTGCTAAAAGTAAACAAAAAGAAAATTTTGCATGTAAGTTGCGATAAAAGCCATTAATTTTTATACCGAAATGA
>NW_008340932.1:187167-187886 GCF_000622305.1 Nannospalax galili
CAAAATTTTGCACACAGTTCCATATATTATGTGGTTTTTTAAAAGATTTTTCTGCACCATATAGAAATTGCTATTCAGTAATAAATGTTCTCAATGAATCCCATCATCATTTTAATCAAAAAACCTATATAGACCCACTCACTAATACATACCTTTTAATAGCTGAGAAAAAGGAGAGTCAAAATTGAAAATTAAGATGAGTGTAATTGACCATGGATCAAATTTATTTCTTTGGTAATATTTATAAAGATATGCTAGGCAATATTTATAAAGATATGCTATTTTGTAAGTCTATTTTAATGTGTCTCCCAGAACTTGGAAAGACTTAAATTTAAGGTGTTCTAAGACTAAAGATTGATTACCTTTATGCTAACTGTTACTCTCTTCCAAATTAAAAAAAAATCAAAAATTAACTATGAAAAAATGTAGATAAAAGTTAAAAACTTTGAGCTTTTTATATAAGTAAAAACATAACATTTGAATATTTTATATGTATATGATCCAAATACTGATAAACTGTAAATTTAATCTATGATAAATCAGCATATCTTTTCTCAGAACTAATTTTCAGAATAGAATAATCTATACATTAATTTAATTTAAAAATCATGTTGGATTTTAGATTCAATAATTTATCTATCTATCTATCTATCTATCTATCTATCTATCTATCTATCTACCTACCTAATCATCTTTCCCTCTGTCTCCATTTCTTGTGT
>NW_008340932.1:188049-188384 GCF_000622305.1 Nannospalax galili
GGGGTACCCCAATTGCCTCACCCTGTATCCCTGTTCAGCATGGAAGAAGACAGAGCAGTCTACATCAAACAACTTTTTTTTTTCAATTTAGAATTTAGTGGAATAGAACACATGACAACTACAAAGCTCACACTGGAGTTCTACATGCTGAAAAGCCCATCCTGCATTTTACTTAAACACTGAATTCCAGTTACTCTTCCAATTAAACAAAATGCTAACAGTGATGGAGGTTTTCACTGGCCAGTGACATAGGAGTGGAGTAGAATATGATAAAGCTTCAAAATTGTCTTCTGTTCCAGAAGTTCTTTGTTTTTCAGATTTTTAAGAATATTTGT
>NW_008340932.1:190080-191504 GCF_000622305.1 Nannospalax galili
TATCTATCTATCATCTATCTATCTATCACCTATCTATTTATTTCTATGTGTATGGATGTTTTGCCTGTGTGTATAGAAGTCTGCCATGCATACAGTTCCCATGGAGTCAGAAAAGGACATCAGGTCTCCTAGAACTGGAGTTATGAACAGTTGTTTGCCACCCTATGCTCTTAGCCCCCAAGCCATTTCTCCAGCCTTTCAATAAATTATTTTAAATAAATGTAATTTCTATGTGTATGGATGTTTTGCCTGTGTGTATAGAAGTCTGCCATGCATACAGTTCCCATGGAGTCAGAAAAGGACATCAGGTCTCCTAGAACTGGAGTTATGAACAGTTGTTTGCCACCCTATGCTCTTAGCCCCCAAGCCATTTCTCCAGCCTTTCAATAAATTATTTTAAATAAATGTAGCTATTCAGCCCACAAATATATCTAAATGAAGGTTTAATATAATATTGGCTTCTTCCTAGAAGAGGTATCTGGATGAAATGGGGCAAAAAAATGCAACAACACTGTCTGAATTCATTCTATTGGGGGTCACGCAGAGGTCTGAACTACAGCTACCCCTTTTGGGGATCTTCTTCATCATCTATGCAGTCACAGTGGTGGGAAACCTGAGTATGATCATTTTGACCAAGCTGGACTCTCATCTGTACACACCTATGTATTTTTTCATCAGACACCTGGCTTTTATTGATCTTGGCAATTCCACTGTTATTTGTCCCAAGATGCTGGTAAATTTTGTTGTAGATCAAAATGTCATTTCTTTTTATGCATGTGCCACACAACTGGCATTCTTCCTAATGTTCATTATTAGTGAATTCTTTATCTTGTCTGCTATGGCCTATGACCGCTATGTGGCCATCTGCAATCCATTACTCTACAGTGTGATTATGTCTCAGAGACTTTGTCATGTGTTGGTGGGCATTCCATACCTCTACAGTACCTTCCAGGCTCTGCTGTTCACCACCAAGATTTTCACTTTGACCTTCTGTGGATCCAATGTCATCAACCATTTCTACTGTGATGATGTTCCTTTGTTACCTATGTTGTGCTCAAATGCTCAGGAAATACAACTGTTGATCATATTATTTTCAGCATTGAATTTGATCTCCTCACTCCTGGTAGTTCTGGGATCTTACCTTCTAATTCTGCGAGCCATATGTCGAATGCCTTCTGCAGAAGGCAGGAAGAAATCTTTCTCCACCTGTGGTTCTCATCTGACGGTGGTGGTGGTGTTCTACGGGACCCTGCTCTTCATGTACTTACAGCCCAAATCCTCTCACGCCTTTCAGACTGACAAAATAGCCTCTGTGTTTTACACCTTAGTGATTCCTATGCTTAACCCCTTGATTTACAGTTTAAGAAACAAAGAGGTAAAAAATGCTTTCTATAGAGTATTAAAGAATCAATGCAAATTTCATA
>NW_008340932.1:192177-196516 GCF_000622305.1 Nannospalax galili
TCTATCACCTCTTCTCTTTCTAGTGGCAAAGAACCTTATATCTAAGAAACAGAGAGACACCCCCTCCACATAAGACAATATGTGGTCTGTGCTCTTGTTTAGTGCATTGTTTATTTTTTTGCTAATTTGTTTTTGAGAAGCTATTTTGTTTTTTACAGTTATTAATTTACTTTATGTTTATTGAATACAATATAATAAAGATTTTATTCCTTCTCATATCTATACCTTACTCCCTGCCCAATTTAATGTACTCTCTTATGTATATAACACAGTCTATAGATTTTGATTTGTGTCGAGGATATAATACATGCATAGTAATATGATACAATCAAATCCCACCCTGATATCCTTCCCTCCAACACCTTTCATAACTCGTACACTTCCCTCTCACCTTCATGTGCTCTCTTTTGAGCTCACTCAGTTCATAGATTGTTGTGAGCACATGCATGGGTGGGTGTAGGACCATCATTTATATTTACACGCAGTTTGTCTAACCTTGGTGTTCCATGATTCCGACCTCATAAATTATGTTATAATACTTCTGTTTTGAAGGACTTTTCTTTGATGCTGCCATTTTTCACTTTATACTTTAGTTAGCATACAGATAACAGGTGTCAGCATGGCATGTCTACACATCATTTGCTTTGGTCCTCTTTTCTCTCTTCTCTCCTCCATCTCCCAGTCTCCACCCAGCTTGTTCCCATCTTCCCCCAGGAGTCTCCTTTCCAGCTTCATGCCTTATCCATTCTATTACCATCCTTTCCTTAAAACATCTTTCCCCCTCTAATGGCCCAATTTCTAGTTTCGTGACTTTTCCCTCATATGCAAACATATAAGCATTAATAACTATACTTTATATATGACAGAGAAAATGCTGCATTTGTCTTCTCGGTCTGAGATCCTTCAACAATATATTTTCTAGGTCTACATATTTTATTGAAATATTGATAGTTTTTATTTTTATGAATAAAATCCCATTGTGTTTATTTCCCATATTTCACTTTCCATTCATCTGTTGAATATTTAGGGATGGTTACACATCCTAACTATTGTGATTAGAGCAGCAATAGGCATAGATATGTACAAGAATCTTTGTGACAAGATATGCAATCCTGGAAGTATTGCTAAAGGACTGGAATGGCTCATTCTTTGTAGTTTTGCTAGAATTCAGTTACATGGCTATAATTTTTTGTCCTTTTCTTTGTTAGGCAGTTGTAAATTACTATTTGGATTGTATCTTGAACTTCAATATATATGTCCCTCTACTTGTCTAATACCTACTCTTTTCTTTATTATTGATATATTCATATGTTATAGTTATAGTTGATCTAATCCATGGAGGTAATATGTTCCAAAGAATTTATCTATAACCACTGATTTGGACAATGTTGACTTGCTTTTTTAGGCTATCTATTATATTTCACCTGGGATAGCAATTATAAGTTTCTATTATTATATCTGGTTTGTACAACTATTCTCTAATATTTATATTGTAACAGATGTTTGAAAATTTGCTTTACTATTCAGAAAAAATAGCTGTTAGATATTACTGATTGCAATTTTCTCAATTTATAAACTTGTCTGTGTGTTTTATCATATGTTTTAATCTGGATAATGTCATCTGTATTTGAGAATAGTTTGAATTGGAGGCTGTGGAATACAATGTTCTACAAAGGTCTATGATGTATATTTGTTCTAAATGATAGTTAAAACCCAGAGCTAGCCTATTAAAATTCAATGTAGAAAAGATTTAACTTTTTAATCCATCATTAGGAAATTGATAAGACACTTTGGTCACTGAGAGTGAAGCATAGTATAAATGGATGTCTTTATGCAAATTTCAGTGAGGAAAACACAAATTTGCAAGATAGATGATGTTAAGAAATTGCACAATGCGTTGTTTTATGTCAGCAGGCCCTTATGTGGGAAGTGGAGACTGGGAATGAACTTGAGGAAAAGCACTGAATGAAAGACTTTTTCCTGGTTAGGTTCTGGTTAATAAGACTGATCCTGCTGTGAAGCTTATTTATATGTGTGTTGAGTTGTGCACTTTTGGTGTGGATGTAGAAAATTTTATAGAAAAAAAAAATCTGTAACTAGTAATGCTTCTCAGAATCATGGTAGAAAACTCTATGTAAAAGGAAAAATAATTAGTTTATCTTCCCATTACAATCCTGTCAAATAAAGAAATAGCAAAGACAAGGCAGATTATGAAATAAATGAATATGTTTTCATTATCTTCAATGAAAATAGAGCCCAAGCCCTGATTTTAATTTACTTTTAACCAATACAGATGCTTTTATTAATATAAAGAACATAATTAACCTTGTGAATCACACTTCATTAAATCCTCTATTTTGGTTAATTTTATGATTTACATTAATTTTATGATTTATATAAGTATCCACAATTATCTCTTTTTAACCATAAAATCCTTTGTGTGTTTCACTCCTTAGCACCAGTCAGGTATTAGTGATTTGTCTGTGTGTTTGAGGTGGGGAGGAAAGCAGATGGGGTGCAAGGTGGAGACCAGACAGGAGCTACTATGCTCACTTACAATTGCACCAGGGTGTCCTGGTTCAGGTGGTGCTGGCAAGGCAGGTGTAGGTGCAGGAGGTCCCAGTGGCCTGGAATTGCAATTTGTCATCACCTACGCCATATAAAATGTTGAATCTCCTTGACTCTGGTGGAGGTAGGCTCTGAAGCAGGACAGGCAAAGAAGGTGTGGGAGCAGGGACTGTAGGTAATATCAAGAACAGGGATGCCATGACTGCCCAGAGACACAGCTCACACAGAAGCTGGCTGGAGGAGAGGCAGCTAAGCAGTAGGAATGGGCTACACTCTGCCGGCTCCAGCCACAGTTACCTTAATACCACAAATTTTACACAATAAAAATAATTCTTACTCATTTTCTGGAATTATAACATTCTCAACCTGCATTTATACTGATTTCAGTTTCTAGCTAAAATGATTAGATTTAGGGGCTGGAGATATGGCTCGGTGTTTAAGAACAATGGCTACTCTTGGAGAGGACCAGGTTCAATTCCCAGCATCAGCATGGCTGCTATCAACGATCCCTAACTCCACTTCCAGCAGAATCCAATGCCTTCTTCTGACGTCTGTGGGCATTGCATGATGCAGGTGTACTTACTCACATGCAGGCAATATACTCATACATATAAAATAAAAATATAAATAAAATATTTTTAAAACATAAGATTTATATTTACTAATTGTAATTCATAGATTGTTAAGCATGATCATTTCTCCTTTAATTTGTATATTATTCTAAAATTAACTGACTAAGCATAGCCAAGTTCATGAGGAATTTCTTAGCAACCATTTCTGTGGAACAATAATAATAATAACCACCATCACAAAAATGATTTTCTGTCATTGTACCTGACTCCAGTGGGTGAACTTGCACTGAGGGACATCTAGGTACAAATGTTTGACAAGATAAAGCTTACTATATATGAGAGAACATATGAAATCCAGCAGAAAGGGGGAGGGTCTAAATTTAATTAAAAGCTATTATATGAAATACACAAAAACTCAATAAAAATATTTTTAGAAGATTTCTCAAGGTTCTTGAACAATTTAATTGTCCCGGGTTTATCATTGTTTACTTATAGTATCATTTACAAATGTTTTACAAGATAAGGCTTACTATATATGAGAGAACATATGAAATCCAGCAGAAAGGGGGAGGGTCTAAATTTAATTAAAAGCTATTATATGAAATACACAAAAACTCAATAAAAATATTTTTAGAAGATTTCTCAAGGTTCTTGAACAATTTAATTGTCCCGGGTTTATCATTGTTTACTTATAGTATCATTGTAATTCATGTATGTAAGTAAAAATTATTCCCACAAAGCTCAAGTATTAGGCCTGGGGTGATGGTTCAGCAATTAAAGAGCTTGTAATATATGTGAGAGAACTGGAGTTTGGGTTTCCAGAACTCACAAAAATCCCTGGTAGGTGTGGAATCTAGGCTGTAATTCCTGCCCAGTAAGGTGAAACAGACCAGTCAATCTCCTGAGCAAACCAGCTAACAAGACTAACTGCATAGGCAAGCTCTGGGTTTTATTGACAGACACCATTTCAATGAGTAAGATCCAAGAACTGAGGTCGAAGATGACTGACTTTAATCTCAGGTCTCTATAGACATATGTATGCAGTCACACTTGTGACCATGTATACACACACACACACACACACACACACACACACACACACGAAAGACAAAAAATGCTCAAATAGTTCATGGATAGTGAGCATGTTATTGATAAGATCTGTAGTTACCATTACATAGTGAAGACGGTTGCTCCATTTG
>NW_008340932.1:197479-205204 GCF_000622305.1 Nannospalax galili
GACGAATTTAAGTTTCATTTTTGTATGTTTGTGAGTATTGTGCTTGCATAATGTAAGTACAGCAATGCCTGCAATATCTACAGAGGCCAGAAGATGACATCAGATCCCCTGAAACTGAAACTATGGACAGCTGTTCGCTGCCATATGGGTGATGGAATTCCAACCCACATCCTGTGGAAAAGCAGTCAGTGCTCTTTACTCTTTACCACTTAACCAAATCTTCATCCCCTAAGGTACTTTTTATAATGTGAAAATATTCACTGAATCATTCAGCTGTCTAACTTGCTTGTTCCTGTAAAAACTAAATATTGAAAATATTATGATTTATAAACACAAAATCTACAATATATTGAGTTAATGGCAATGTTACTAAGTAAAGTCTTGCTGTTAGAATTGGGGGGAGTCTGTACTCATTTGAAATTAACATGAGAAGTGCTTCATTTCAATGGCTCTTTTCACAGCTTCTTTTACCTCCTTGTTCCTGAGACTGTAAATCATTGGGTTTAACATGGGAATCACTAGCGTATAGAACACAGAAACCACCTTCTCTTGTTCTACAGAGTACTGGGAACTTGGCTGAATGTAACTAAAACTTAAGGTGCCGTAAAATATGGTAACAGCAGTCAGGTGAGAGGCACAGGTGGAGAAGGCTTTCTGTCTTCCAGAAGCTGATCGGATTCTCAAGATAGCCACAGCAATGAACAAATAGGATATGATCACAATCAAGAAAGTGCCCATGGCAATAACTCCTGAGAAGATCAACAGCAAAAACTCATTCATGGAGGTATCAGAGCATGACAGCTTCAGCAATGGCGGGACATCACAGAAGAAGTGACCCACAATGTTAGGCCCACAGAACGATAGTCTCCCCAAGCTTACAGTGTGTGTCAGTGAATTAACCATTCCACCTGTGACAGACCCAATGACCAGCACTGTACACTTTCTCTTAGACATGGAGACTGTGTACAGCAATGGGTTGACAATGGCCACATAGCGGTCATAAGCCATCACTGACAATAAGAAGCCTTCTGTCGTGATAAGCACCCCAAAAAACAAATGCTGTACAATGCAGGCAGAGAAGGAGATGGTTTCCCTCACCACCCAGAAGCTGATCAGCAATTTGGGTGCAATGACTGAAGAATAGCACGCATCTGTGAATGAAAGGCAGCTTAAGAAAAAGTACATGGGTGTGTGGAGCTTTGGAGTGATGCAGATTAAGAAAATCATACCCAGATTTCCCAACAAGGTTACAGTATAAATTACCAGGAATAAGACAAAAAGTACCATCTTTAGTTCATCACGGTCAGTCAGTCCCAAAAGGATGAATTCAGTAACAACTGTAGAATTCTCATCAGCCATAACTTTTCTTAAAACCTGGTATGGGAAAGGTAAGGGATTAGAATTGGCACAGAGAACACAAAGAAGAAATATTAAATCAAGAAGAAATATTCACATACCATGTAGTTAGATATATAAATGTAATTTGGGTGGACCTGAAAATTTTCATTCAAAGTATCTGGAACTTTCTTGACCGTTTTCAGTGAAAAAAAAAAGTGTGATTTTTTTTACGTAAAAAAATGCATGAAAATATTTTGGCTCTCAAAAGTTTTAGTGCATCTCTGAGGTTTCTGCCTCTAAAGGAAATAATGTATAAACAAGAGATTCAATGGTGGTTGAAGGGAAGTGAAAAAAATTAACCAAGTTCTCTTTTTAAAGTCTTCATTTTGAATATAGAATGAGGTAAGAGCAAAAATCTAAAATCAGTTATACCATTGATTATGCAGATATATGAATTTATGATGATAGGCCCTTGTAATGAGAAAAATAGGTGTTAAGGGGACAGGATGACAAGGATGATGACATGACACTCTTTAAAGTACATAGATCCCTTTCCTCTTCTAAGATTTTTCTCATAATGGCGATAAAAGTGAAGCCATCTTAGAATAACTCACAAATGTATTTCATTTTGAATAACAAATTTAACATTTACTTTTGTGCTTCATTTTGCTACCCAAATACTTGGAAGTTTATACTATATAAATTTGCATGTGTAATATATAGCATATGTCATATTCTAAGTATGTGTGCTATATGTACATCAAAATGAATGATAACCATTTACATGTGAAAAATTACAATTAGCTACTAGCTTGCAACTCTTTTTAGTGTTATTTATAAAATAATTTTCATAACTATTTTGAGTTTCTTAAACCTACATCAAAAATTTCAGTTATTTAAGAATGGGTTAAATTTAGTTTTATGAGAATCATTTTCCCTTTTATAGAACAGAACTCTTTTCATCACTTATTCTCTTTACCTCTATCACGTTCAAGTATGTTGTATATGTAACTAAGAGAAACCACATTTTAATATGTGAAGAGATAAAATACATATTAAAATATTGGGCATCCATATCAACCTTATTAATTCAACATATTTAATATGTTTCAATTGGAATTAAGAGAAATTGATTAGCATTAGCTCAATATGTTATCATGTCTTAACATGGAGAACTAATTTATCTTTTCTCAGTTTTGATATAATTACACTTGAATCACAAGATGTTTTTAAAGATTTTAAAATTTTTTAAAATTTACATGTATAAATGCTTTTTCTGCATGAATAGATGTGCACCACATGCATGCCTGTGACTTCAGGAGGACAGAAGAAGGCATCAGATTTCCTGAAACTGTTGTTAAAGACAATCATGTGTTCCCATATGTGTGTTGAAACAAACCCAGGTTGTCTGCAATAAGACTAAGAGCTCTTACTACAAAGTCATCTCTCAAGCACCTAATAAGGTTTTATTAAAGAAAGCAGGATACTTGGCATGCAAGATGCTGTGTCACTTTATTGTGTAATAACTACCACGTTTTACATGCACAGGAAAGTAGATAGATAAGTAGGTGAGCAATATGTGCAGAGGCAAAAGCTATATGAATATGTTCTTTGTTTTGGTTTGATTTGGTTTGTATTTTTATAGGAAGGGTAGGAATATACATAGGTATAAAATGTTTTAAAAGGTATTTAGCCAATTATATTTTGTAGCAAGCCACTTCATGAAGAGTTAGTATGTCTTGAGACTTGACAGATTGTGCCATACTTCCAGAGTTAATATTCAGTGAAAGGACAAAAAAACTCTGTGATCACTGAAAGCAGTATACCCAGAAGGTGAACCTCTGGGGCAAAGCATGTGTTCTTAAGTTCTTGAAAACTCTCTGGTTGGGCTGAAGTTATCCCAGGAAGCAGATATTTCTAACACATAAGTTTAGTTAAGAGGCTGCTTTGTCTGATAGCATGTAGATATTGTTTTCCTTAACTTGTTACTGTATGTAATTTATTATTGTATGTCTTATGTGTTTTTGGCACAATATTTCCTGTGAGCTCAACGCATCCATTACTTTTGTACTGAATAAAAACTCAGAACTGAGAAGGACCTACATCTGCAGACCATGAGTCTCAGTTCCTCCGCTTAAATCTTCATCTGTGTCTTCTCATCCGTTCAAGTCTCCATTCACTCAATACAGTATTTACTCAATTTTAAAATCTGTAACTACTTTGAGATAATAGTTAAGTGGAACTTAAATAAGAGGTTTTTAATTTCCTTTGATAAATTATTAGCCTATAATATTCAATGATTTCTCATATTCTTATTACGTACCAAATTATTAGAAAAATGCAAAAGTCTATTGATAAATCACTTTAAACCTTGACAAATTTAATCAGCCATAACATTTGAATGCCCCATAAGTATAACAAAATGATTCAAGAGACACTGGAATTACTTAAAATTAACTGAAATTGAAACTGGGCTTGGTAGTATATGCCTTTTGTGAAATGGAGTCCAGCCTGGTCTAGATAGTGAGTGCCAGGCCAGCTGGAGCTACAGGGAGACCCTGTCTCAAAAAAAAAAAATAGCTAAAATTATATTTTCAATGTTTGAATTAGTATCAGATAAAATGACAAATAGGTAAACATGACTAATGATGCTGGCCACCATCAGCACAGATATTAGTGGGTTTCTACCACACCAGAGAGTTGTACAGCAGAGCTCTTTTCAAAAGCTCTGACTCACCTTTAGGGTAACATTGAAATGCAATCTCAAAGAAAGTTGACTGACTACAGAGAATTGAAATTCACAAGGAGATTTGAATATATTGAGTTTCCAAATAGAATTATATTCTTTATTCTTGGGATAATGACCCCTTATAAAATGATTGCAAACAGAATTGAATTAAAACATTTAAACTCGGATTAAATGACTTCTAATACTTAATATCCATAAGATTGTAGCAGATAACACACACTTCTAAATGCTATACCTACTATGACATTACCCAATGAAAGGCTTTTAAAAATGGTAACTTACCAAAAGAAACTAATGTAAAGATTAAACTTTAAAAACACAGGATCCTTCCCCATGCTTTCTTTACCTGTACTAAAAATGAACTTCAACTAATGATCTGGTCTGCAGGCTATTAAGTATTTCAGAGCATGTAAAATAAAGGTAAATGTAATAGGTGACATACAACAACACAAGAAGCAAATGAATAAAGGTGAATGTATTGTTTCCTCTAATAAATTAGATACAAGAATCATGAATATATATTTCTACCAAACTCCGTGAAAACATTGCAACTTAAGCAGCATATGGAATAAGAAAGGAAACCTTAGGAAACACTCTATTCTCCAGGGACCTCAGAATTTCCCTTGACTCATATATTCCCAAAGTGTGCAATTAACCAGAAGATTATAAAGAATGAAATATTAAATTCAGTAGACTATTATAGAAAGAATAATTAACACTATTCCAAAATATTAATATCTTTTTATGTCCATTTTGTCATATTTACCTTCTAATAAAATGTAGATATCACAAAGTTTTTAAAATTTATTTTTATTTTTCATTATGATTATTACCATAATTTTATTTTGGGGAGTTTCATGCATGCATCTTTTTAAATTTGCATTATTTACAGCCTTCCTAGTCTCCTTCCAACTCCTCCCATGTCCCACACACTCCCTCTCAATTTCTTGTCCTCTTCTTACATTATTAGTTGTATTTACATACCCTTAAAAATATTTTAAAATGAATACAACTGATTAGCCCTCCTTCAGCAGCCATATGTTTCTTTATCTTTGCATCTTGAAATGGTACCTCTAAAAGTTTCCCGGTACACCTTAGCATGTCAACAGGTTTTGTCATGTAGTATTTTAAGGCTACCATGCTGTGAAGATTCCACAGGTGTAGTGTCCCTATCCTGTCTGGAATGCAGTAAGTAGTAGAAGGTGTCATGTCCCTCTGGCACTTACAATCTGTCCTCCTCTACCTCTGCTATGGTCCAGTCACTGTTGTGGTTCATAGGTGTAATTGATTGGTTATACCTTGGCAACTTACATAGCATCTTCTGATATTATGAAAGCTTGTCTTTGGGGAATCAGTTTTCCAGGAGGACAGTTCCAGTTCAATTACTACAAATCTTGTGTCTGGAGTACATGAATTTTTCAGCAATAGGGTCTTAGCTTCAAGTTCTGAGAGACAATAAAGGACTGAAGCAATATCCTATATTATTCTATGTTATTTTAGGAGTCTCTTGAGTTATTCTGATCAACAACTTGAGGGGAAGTTTCCCTGGCCTTACACTGTGATTTTTGCTATATAGCCTTCAATTAGACACATGTACTCATGTATATATTAGCTGTCTACACAGAGTTGTGACAGCATGCACAAAAATCTGTACAAAACTCAAGCTATATGTCAGCATGGACCAGGGACATGGACATGAAGTGGCACCCTTAGCTTAGGAGCTATCAGTAACTGATAGCTGCTTGGAGAGGGAAAGGAAGTTTTCTAAAGGGTGTGACTGCAGCTAAGATTTGCTCGACCACATTGCCTCACACTCAAGAGTATATGGGAAGCACGAATTGAACTGGATGTGTTATTCAAAACATTACACAAAAATCTTGGAAGAGTTGGGAAAGGGAAGGTGAATATCATAAAAATACATTACATGAAATTCTCAACAAATTAATAAAAAAAAAATACCAGAACTCTTAAGTTTCATAAATACTTTCAATGATGTAGAAGGATAAAAATAATTAGCAATCAATAACTCTTCTATAAATGGTATAAAACTCATTAAATAAAACAAGAAAACAGTACCATTTATATTAATATCATAATGGAAATAAGAAAGAAATAAACTTAACCAAGGAGTTAATAGTTTCTTCCATTACAGTAATAAAGCACTAAATTTAGATTAGGCGAGATTAGAAGATAGAAAGATCACCCATATTTGTGGGTTGGCAAAATGAATTTTATTATTATTGTTGTGAAATTGCTGATACTACCAATAGTAGACTTCTGATATAATGATGTAATATAATCCTGATTAAAATTATATCAATCACAGAAATAGAAAAAAATGGGAACAAAAATTCTCCAAATAATCAAATAATCCCTGAGCGATAATACAGCTTCTACAGTTCTTACACTGCCAGGCTCTATAATGTACAACAAAGGGATAGAAAAGACTAAGAGAAAGGTACTGCTTCCAAAAAAGTATCCAGAAATGAAATAGAGTAGATGACACAGAAATAAGCACACCCTTTTATACCATCTGAGTCTTAACAAGTGTGTCTCAAACACACATAAACATACATTTAATAAGAGAATAATTTTTTAAAAAGTGATGCTGGAGAAACCAGGATACCTGGATATCTTCACATAGAGGAAAATGTGAAACTAGCTCATACCTGACACTAATATTAGCCAGAGAAACAAAAAGATAAACAGGTCACAAACTGTAAGAGAAAGTCTAGTAATATTATTAATATTAGATATAATATTAAAGTGATTGTTACTGTCATAGATTAATGTAATTCTCACCAGAGAGGTTTCTTTATGCAACAGATGGTGATTAACACAGAGAACCACAACTGGACAATGTGTCAGTAACATGTTGCAGACCTCATATCCCTGATTGGACACCTATACCCAATTTCTGCCTCCCAATGCACAGGGATCGTTTTGTAAGAGGCTGAAAAGACTGTAAAAGCCAGAGGTGGTGAATGACCACAGGGAAACAGTTTTCCACACAACTGCTAGTTACTAATATGAACTCACAGCCATGGTGACAGCCTGCATGAGTCACACATAAGGTCAAGCAAGAAAAAAAGTCTTAGCCTAGACATTGGGCAGAGGGTAAGAGGACCCAACACTATATGAGGAACTACTGGGAGAGTGAGTCTTGTTTAAGGTTGACACTCTTTATAGCTTTATCAGACTAAAGTGGGTGGACCCACACTGAATGGCATTTGGCTAAAGAATTTGACTCTATAGACCTTAACATCTATTATACAGTATGCTATATATTATTTGCAAGGAGAGTTCGTGAAGTTGGTTGGGCAGTGAGTGCTAAAGGAGGGTACAAATAGGGGAAGGAATCTAAATCAAAATATATTGTATGAAATTAATAAGAAATTAGTTAAAAAACAAAATGGATCAAAAACCTTAGTCTGAGACATGCAACTTTGAGATATGGAGGAAGTAAAGATACAAAACATTAAAAATGTTTTTAAAATCCACGGAGAGATTATTTTATAAACTTACTTTAAAATGCATATACATGTTTGTATATGAATGCTATATATATATATATATATATATATATATCTTTTTGTCTTTTTGAGACAGGGTCTCCCTTTAGCCCCAGCTGTCCTGGA
>NW_008340932.1:205385-221635 GCF_000622305.1 Nannospalax galili
ATATATTTAATGGAGTTATGTCACATGGATTACAATGCTCAACCTGCATGGCACAGACTATTTAATAAAAATGACAATGCCAGATATGAAAAACTTTCCTTCCACTTTTTGGTCAAGGAAGTTGGAGAAACTTCTGAAATAATATAGACCATTGCCCTTACTTTCCTCTCCGGACTTGAGACTGTTCTGTAAGTCAATGAGCCAAGCATTAATTTTGCAGCTACTAGGTGGAGTGTTCTGTACATGTCTATTAGGTCTGTCCCAGCTGGAATGTAACTTTACTGTGCTATCTCTTTGCTGATTTTCTGTCTGGTTTATTTAATTAATTTAAACAGTTTTTTAATTTTTTGTATATGAGCTTTTGGCTTGCATGTATAACTTCACCCCTGTGTGCAATGCCTGTAGAGGTCAGAAGAGGGCATTAGATCTCCTGGAACTGGAGTTTCAGATGGTTGTTAGCCACTATGCGTATAAACCTGGGTCCTCTGCAAGAACAGCCAGTACTTTTAACTGCAGAGTCACCTTTCCAGCCCCATTGTTGGGATCATTTTTAATGGCCAAAATCAGTGTGTCTTATTTCTCTGCATTAATTTTATTACTTTAAATACTTTAGCCAACATTAAAATATCAGAAAGAGCATAAATAAATGACTTAATGGTAAGTTTCAGGTCCTTTTAATAAGATGATGCTATTCAGCAGTCCTTTCTGCATGAAATAACTACCATCATCACAGCTTCGGCTGAGCCTGATCACAAAAACTTAGTCACAACTGGGCTTGTTGATAGTTGTGCTCATTCATTAAAGGACTGCCAAGCAGGGTCAATGGACGCTCACCTGAGTATCGAGCCACTTTTCCCAGCCAACTAGTCCAGCCTTGGAAGACAAAAGAAAAATGAGGAAGAACCCAATAGAGGGATGCTTTTGGAAGCCCTTGTCAAGAAACTTATTCTTGCCTTTACTTCTCCTTCACATTTCCTATTCATGAGTCAAAGACTTTCTTTTCCCCTAGAGACAGACAATAGTTATGCAATTTGGGAGTCTTGTAGATAGACCCACTGAAGGGGTGCTCCAATTGCCACACCCTGCATCCCAGTTCAGCATGGAAGAATCCAGAGCGGTCTGCGTCCATATTCCCTATTGGCAATTTGGGTAATCCCTTCAGAGGATGGCAAGATAAGAATAGGAGGTAAGAATTGGCTAGGTAGTTAGGGTAAAACATCCCAAAGAAATGTATCCAGTTTCTTGGATAAAAGTCAAAATGTCCTTGGGCCTGTTAGCAAAACACTTTGTTCGAAAGGCCAAAAATGTCAAAATTTCAAAAGTATTTGGGAACTTGTATCTAATCCTTAAATGATTTTAGGGTTACTTCTTCAGAGTGGGGAATGCTGTAGGAGAGGGAGTGGGCATGCATTTGATCAAAATATCTTATATGCATGTATGAAATTCTCAATAAAGTTTTTGTAAAATTTAAACAATAAATAAATAAATAAATAGGATTTGTTGTGCCACAAAAACCTAAACAAAAATGAATTAACAAATATAAGAGCAGAAATTAATGAAAAAGAAGCAAAGAAAGGAGTACAAAGTATCAATGAATGTAAGAGCTGACCCTTTGAAAAAATATAAATAAGATAGACTGACTCTTAGCCCTGTTAACTAAAAGAAAGAAAGAACAAATCCAAATCAACAAAATCAGAGACAAAAGGGGAAACATTACAAAAGACGTAAAAAAGATTCAGAACCTCATAAGGGAATATATAATAACTAATGATTTGTTAAATTTAAAAATCCAGTGGAAATGGATAGATTTCTAGCTTCACGGAAAACACTAAAATTAAACAGAAATGAGATCAAGAGCTTAAACATACCTATAAGAAATAAGGAAATCAAAACTGTATTACAAAGACTCCCAACAAAACCATTCCCAGGCCTAGACAGACAACATATCTTCAAAGAAGATCTACAAACATATGACTTAAAATATTCAAATAGGACTCTCAGACTCCTTCTATGATTTCAGTATTGCTATAATATGAAAACCAGTAAATAAAGCTTAAAAAAATCTATAGGCTCATAACCTTAACCAACATAGATGAAAATTTTTTCAACAAAATACTTGTAAATCACCTACAGACACACATGAAAAAGATTATCCACCATAACAAAGTAGGTTTTAATAAAGAGATTCAGGAGGGATGGCTCAATATCTGGTTGGGGCATTTTACCCAATTCCCTGTTTTATGCTAATCTTTTGTCTGGTTTCAGTTTGCATTGGGTCTTGTGCATGCTGTCACCATTACTGGAAGTTCATATGAGAAAATTCTCATTTGCTTGGAAAAATCTGTTTCCTTTGGTCACCCACCACCCCTGCCTCTTAAAATTGTTCTGCTTCCTCTTCCACAGTGGTTTCTGAGCCCTGGGTAGCAGAGTTCTAATACAGGAGTCCTGTCAGTGGACACACACTTTGAACTTTCTTATCCTCTACATTTGGGACAGTTGTGTTATCTGCCTTAATCGCCATCTCTGCATGAGGAAGCTTCACTGGTAGGAGTCGAGAGATACATTCATAGTCTCTCTACCCCGTTCCACTGTGTTCCATGAGCCTTAGGTATAGAGTTTCCATTTTAGATAGGTCAGTTATATCAGGGCATCTCACAGATAGCTATTCTCTGTGTTTTATCAGTTGTGGAATTCTGTAATAGTTTCCATCTGCTCCAAAAAGAAGCTTCTTTGTTGAGTGGTGAGAAGTATAATTGTCTGTATATGTAAGGGTATCTATTTAGCACATAGTAGGAAATTATGTTTTTCCAGGGATGAGACAGATCGAGTGTTTTCTCAATGATATGACCTCTCCAAATGTGTATTTGGCTAAGTTTATAGTAACACACATGAGTTCCCTCCCAATTGATTATTCCCAAGATAAACATGCCACTACTACACCAATAGAGGTAGTTTACTTTGCCAGTCATTGTGGTTGGTTATTAGGTTCTCTAGGGTTGAACCATTCACTAATATTTAGCCCTTAGCAACTTGCATAGTGTTCTCTGAAACTATGAGAACTAGTCTTCAGAGAGGAAACCTCCAGGCCAGTCCCAACTCCATCATTTCAAGTCCTTTATCTGAAGTATACCTTGTTTTCAGAAACATGGTCTTACATTCAAGTTATTGGAGGAAATAAGGGCTGCCCGTGTTATTTTTGGAGTCTCTTGGACTGCACTGACCAACATCTCAAAGGGAGATTTCTGCTGCTCTGGCACTGTGTTTCTTGTTATGCATTCTTCAGGTATACACGTGCACTCACATACAGATAGTGTATGTATATTTTTCAGTAGGCTTTTGAACTAATACATTTCCCACAGGATTTTCACACAAGCTAAGCATATTTATCTCTCTTCTCTCTGCCCCTGAATAACTTTTTCTCTTCTATCCCAAGTTAAAGTACTTCCATTTTCCCCTTGATAATGCCTATCTCCTATTATTTCCCTCTCTTGAACTTCTTCTCTCCTGAGACTCTAATGCCAAAAGAAGAGAAAAATACCAAGAACATGTGACATGAAAACTACCTTTTCATACAAGGATAGATTACATTCAAAATATTTAACTACTATGGCAGAGATTCACTGTGTATGAAGGTTATCAATGGTGACAGTGAAATGAGGAAGAAATTAATTTCTGAAATATGTGTCAGAAAAAGGAGAAATAATGACACTTTGGGATTTCATATTAGCCTTGTCAGAATAGATAAGATTTTGTAAAAAGAGACAAAAGTCTTTACAGATGTAAAAAAGGGAAACAATCATTTCTAGTGGGAGTGCAAACTGGTACAGTAACTATGGAAATTAATGTGGAATTTCCTCAAAAACCTGAAAATAGATCTTCCATATGATGCAATTATACCACTCTTGGGCATAGACCTTGTTCTTTGTAGACCTCACAATAGTGAAAAATGGTATGGAAAGATTATAAGTCCCACATGAGCTTAAGTCAGACAAAAATCCCAGCATACAGATGGGGAAGTGGATAAGAAACCACAACTCTGCCTGAGGAACTATGGGAAGCAAATTATTGCTGGGATAGGGGGAGTCATTCACATTTATGGGTGAGAAGTGAAGTTGGATGATCAGGCTTCAGTGAATGAATCTGCACAGAGGGACATTTAGGGACACAAAACTGACTCTACAGTCCTTAATACACACACACACACACACACACACACACACACAATATAGATACAGATATTTAACAGAGATTGTGTGAGTTACAAAGGCAGGATGCAGATGCAGGAGGGAATCTAAATATAATCAAATAAAAATATGAAATTCACAAAAATTCAATAAAATTTTGAAAACCAACAAAATGAAAAACAAAAGCAAAAATGGATGTTGAGTCAGGCTGTCTTTAAGCATAAGTCTTATGGTCTTGCATAGCAGACTTAATATGTGGAGAACAGTCCTTAGAAAGATAAAGGCCACACTTCAGAGGCAAGGCTTGGAGCAACTGAACTGACCCAGAAGCCTACACTCTAGAAACTAGCTGTCATGGTATCAGAGGATGCTATACAAAGATGAAAAACCAGTCACTCGTCCTAGCTGTAAAACAGCTGTAAACAATGAGTGGTCCCCAAAAACTATCTCTCTTGGTCCAGTATTGGTAGATTCATCTTGGAGGTCCTCAACTGCTGTCTAATTGGTATTACTGCTCACTCAATAGGACGAATTCATGTCTGGTACTGCAAACATAGTCAAATATACATGACTGGAGAGGTCGTGGGCCCTAGGGAAAACCCTAAATATGTCACATTTCTTGACACATGTAATTTCTTATTATGTGTTCATTATACATCTTTATATTTACAGACAAGTATGCCTGTAACCACACATCAAAGAAGCTTCTTTTTTTGCAGTGGATGGAGACTATTACAGAGTTCCAAATCTGTTCAAATCTAGGGAATAAGTGTCTGTGAGACAATTAACTCCAACTCCAAATGACACATCTTTATTGCAACCTGTGTGTGTGTGTGTGTATCCTATAGGATATACTTTCCATGGAAATTACCTTATGCGGGGGATGCCAACTATCACAGAAACCTACAACTGACCAGTGTATAAAGCACAAGAGGCCTCAGGGGGCTTATCCTTGGATAGGACATCTATTTCAAACCTCTGCCTCAAAAGGCTCAGAGGTCATTGTGGAAGAGGAGGTAGAAAGACTGAGCTGGAGAGGGTGAATGACCACAAGAAAACAGACATTTCCAGAATTCACAGAAATGGTAACAGCATGCACAAGTCTTATGCAAGCTCAGACAAAATCCCCATATAGATGTTATTTCTTATGGGTAACAAATCTCAACCCAAACTCAAGAACTTTGGCAACTAGTGACTGCTGGTATGGGGAAAGGCAGTGTCTTACAAGAATGGCACTCTTAGGAGGCCCTGTATATGGGCCCAAACTGAAGGACATTTGGGGACACAAATCAGACTCTATAGGCTGTAATATACATTTAACCTTCTACCATCTATCGATCTATGAAAGTACACTAAATTGTGTGGAATCAGTGGTGGGAGGTGTGGATAAGGAAAAGATTTCTAAATACTATCAAATTATATTTTATAAAAATTACAAAAATTCAATTAAAAATAAAATTAGGGGGCTGGAGAGATGGCTCAGCAGTTAATAGCACTGACTGCTCTTGCAGAGGACCCAGGTTCAGTTCTGAGCACCCACATCGAGGCTAATAACCATCTGTAACTCCAGTGCCAGGGTGTCAGAATCCCTCTGCTCACCTCCACAAGCATTGCAAAACATGGGTACACTTACACACGTACAGGCAATACACTCATACATAAAATAAAAAGAACTAATAAATAAAATTTAAAAAACAGATGACATGTTGTGAGAGGATTACTGAGCTGGCAATGGGCCTAAGAGTAAATGGGAGGTTGGGTCCTGAGTGAGGGCGTTCTCAATATCATCACAGTACATTGCATGAGATTTTCAAAGAATCAATACAAATGTGTTTTAGTATTTTATTTGACAGAATGATATAATACAATGTATTTTGATGATAGACCCCTCCCCATCGCCACTCCAGCCTTCCTACCTACTTCATGTCCTCTATTATGAGTTGTATTTTGTTTTAGGGCCTATCAAATCTAATTTGTGTTTCTGAAGTGCTCATGGGTGTGAGTCTTCCTCTTGGCATCTTGTCAACCTACCAGTCATCAAACTAGTAAGGAAAACTGACTCTCATTATGTCAGGATCTGCCAGTTCCCAACTGATCTTCAT
Source organism: Nannospalax galili (assembly GCF_000622305.1). Taxonomy (NCBI): domain Eukaryota; kingdom Metazoa; phylum Chordata; class Mammalia; order Rodentia; family Spalacidae; genus Nannospalax; species Nannospalax galili. The sequence continues at coordinate 211,672 of NW_008340932.1, forward strand.
ATAAGGTCTGGGCTTCCTGCCTTCTTCATTTATATGTGTTGGGGTACTGTCTTTATAAAGAAATTTCTGTATCTATTGCAATGATTTTGTGAATTCTCTCCCCAAGTATTCTGTGTACCACATTCATTAATTTGTGTGTATTGAACCGTCCTTCCGTCTCTGGAGTAAGCTTACTTGATGATGGTGAATGATATTCTTGGTGTGTTCTCACTTTTGCGTATGACAATCCTCCTTCCTCAGTCATGCAAGTGATAGAATTATAGGCAAGTGTTGTTATCCCTGGGCCTATTTCATACATTTTAGAATACTTTTTGAGAATTTCTTGTGTAAGTGCCATATTTATATCATTTGCACTCCTCTTACTCCCCCTACAATTCTTTCCCTGTCTCCATCTTGTACTCCCAGACTCCTGACTTCTCCTTGATTATTATTGCTTTATAGTGCATAAATATATTTATCTCTATATATAAAATGTACTGAATACCTTTACTGTTGCTCGTGTATACATGAGCTTAGTAGGGTCAACTGGGATCAGATAACTTGCAAGGGATCATGCCCCTGGAGAAAACTGATTCTCCTTCCCTCAGCATCCACTGATTGCCTGTAACATTTCATCTAGAGTTAGGACCCTGTATCATTTCCCCTATCAACATTGGCATGTCAATTGTTTTCTCATTTTTCAGGTCTTGTTAGGCAACCGAATTATGGATGGCTCATGGTTGCAGCTTCCCCTCCACGTCTAGATTGATGGAGCAGCAAGCTTCCTGTGCATCTATTCGTATCAGTGATGTTTGGCAGTAGATTTCTTTTCGGTTGTGTCTTTATCTTGTTCTAATATCAGGAAAATGGTTTCCAAAAACATAGTACAGTAGTGTTGTTTCCTTTTCTGTTTTATGGAAATGTTTAAAAAGTTTTAATGTTCTCTTCTCTCTAGTTACCTGGTAAAAGTCTGTAGTGAAGCCATCTGGGTCTGGACCTGTTTACTTGGGATATTTCTTCATATTATTGTTATTATTATCATGGCTTCAATCTCATTGGTTATTACAGATTGGTTTATAAGTTGCTTATCTTATCTTGATTAATTTTTATAGGTCATTTGATAAATCAGATTTTGTTGCATCCTACCACCAACTTGATTCCTGAATCAAGTTGATGAATTCAGTCCTTCATCTCCGTCTTCATCACTACTATTCTAGTTAAACTTTCTGTCATTAAAACTAATGGAAAATATGTGGGCACTAATATAACAAGGGAAGGAATAAGGAGGAAAATACAGAGGAGAGGAAGGAGAGAAATAACACCAAAGAAGCTTGAAAAAGCACAGGGAGGGGGCTGCAGAGATGGCTCAGCTGCCCTGGCTGCTCTTACACAGGACCCACATTTGGTTTCCAGCACCCACGTGGCATCTTAACAATCATATGTAACTCCAGTTCTTGGTGATCTAGTGCCTTCTGACTTATGTCAGCAATTAATGACAAAAGTTCAATGCATAGGAGCAGACAATACAATCATACATATAAAATTAAAAAATAAGAAATAAAATGTTTTAAAAGCCATAGGGAAATGTATTCTTTTATAAGAATAATAATATACATATATTTGAGACAATGTTCTCTCCCAGAATCATAGACTATGTATATTTAAAAAAAAAAAATCTATCAGGCATTAAAAACCTCCTTTTGAGTTGCTGGTTAGGGTAGTCGCAGAGACTCCCTAAACAGCAAAGGCTATTGCCATTTTCCTTGATTGCTCCACAGAACTTTAAGGTAAGTCCCCATAGCCTGAGACACCACACATTTTAGACACAGAATGAGGAAGGTTGAGCTGGAAATGACCTGGTAGAATCCTCCCTGAAGACCTGATCTCATAATATTGGAAGGTACTATGCACCTATCAGCTATCTAGCTGTAAAGCCTATGAACCACAACAATGACCACCTCGGTAAAATATCCTTAACAGTGCAACAGTGGCACTCGTTTGGAAGTAATAAACAACCATCTACTTGCACTTAAAGTTTGATCAGTGGGATGGAAATTTGTGCTTGGTATTATAAACCTAGCCAAATACCCATGGCTACAGATTTCATAAATAGAGGAGAATAAACTGCTACTCACATTTCCCTAAATCAATGCAATTTCTAACTTTCTTCTAAGCAGTTATCCTTAAACCTACAGCTAAGTGTAACTCTCATTTCTCAAAGATGCTCTTTTTGCAAAAGATGGAGACAGTTTGTACATCTCCTGGGGGATTCAACAACTGTAGTCCCTGGGGGCACCTGAACTCCTGTTCATATACAAACATGCATAAACAAACACACATACAAGCAACCCAATATACATATCATTAAAAATAATAAAAGTAAATCTAAAAAATAATATGCAAAACAGATGTTCATTATCGATATTAAAAGTAATCATAGATAGCACTTGCAGTAACAAGTTTTTAATACTTATTGCTCCAAATATTTTAATAGAAACATTCTCTGAAAGAGACTTGCTCCTACAATACTAACTGGTAGAGAAAAATACAAGTTGTTGACATAGAGTTTAGCAATTGCTCCCCAAAGTTAAACTGACAGATTGCGTGGAATCACTGAAGGGCACACTGAACCAGAGCTAGAAATGAGAGCAAGAAAGATATTTTAATTGAGATTTAAACTTTAAGCAATAGCTTGTCTAAGGATAAATAAATCAATCCATGCATTTTTATACTATAATAAATTTGCTCTGGAGTTAAAGGTGCAATTAACTTTCAATTATCATCATGTGACAGTTGCATTTATCATAGATTACTATTAAGAACATTCAATACTGAGTAATGGAAAGTGTTCATATATTTTTAAAGACTCTATGAAAAGCATTTTTTACCTCTTTATTCCTTAAACTGTAAATCAAGGGGTTAAGCACGGGGATCACTAAAGTATAAAACACTGATGCCAGTTTATCAGTTTCAAAAGAGTGAGCAGATTTGGGCTGCACGTACATGAAGAGCAGGGTCCCGTAGAACACCACCACCACTGTCAGATGAGAACCACAGGTGGAGAAAGCTTTCTTCCTGCCTTCTGCAGAGCTCATTCGACATATGGTTAACAAAATCAGCATGTAGGACAAAAGAACTATGAGAAGAGAAGAGACTAAATTAAATGCTGAAAATAGTATAGTTAACAATTCTGTCTCTTTGACTTGTGAGCAGATCAACGGTAGCAAGGGGACGACATCACAGTAGAAATGGCTGATGACATTGGGACCACAGAAGGTCAATGTAAAATACTTAATAGGGAACAGCAGAGCCTGGAAGGTGCTGTAGAGGTACGGAATGCCCACCAGCACATGACATCGTCTCTGAGACATGATCGCATTGTAGAGCAAGGGGTTGCAGATGGCCACGTAGCGGTCATAGGCCATGGAGGACAAGATTGAAAGTTCACTCACAATGAACATAATGAAGCAGGCCATCTGTGTGGCACAAGCATAATAGGAGATGGTATTTTGATCCACAACAAAATTCACCAGCATCTTGGGACAAATGGCTGTGGAATTCCCAAGATCAATGAATGCCAGGTGTCTGATGAAAAAGTACATAGGTGTATGTAGTCGGGAGTCCAGCTTGGTCAGGATGATCATGCCCAGATTTCCCACCACTGTGAGGCTGTAGATGATGAGGAAAACCCCCAAAAGGGGCAGCTGTAGCTCAGGAAGCCTTGTGACACCCATCAGAATGAATTCACCTGGCGTTGTTGCATTGGCTTGGCCCATTTGGATGGTGCAGTTAGCTATTCTATGAAGAAACAATAGAGGCTTATAAGATGCCCTGCATTGCCATATAAAAACTGTAATAGTCATAATTAGAGCGGACCATTTTGTTCATGAAAGAGGAAAGACAAGTGATTTTTACATTTGATTTTTGAAATAAAGATACAGGATAACTCTGATTCCCCAAATTAGGGAATTTGTGTGAAGTACATAAAATAACACCATACTATTAAACTCAAGAATTTCCAAAGAATTAGTGTAACTACATCAAAAACTAAGCTGTGTGAGTAATAAGATGGCTCTTCACAAGACCTGCACAGTCTTCCCTAAGTAAACTTCCATTATATCCGGGTTTTTTCATGCAATTTTTATTTTCTTATGGACAGAGGAAGAAATGGCATGAACCCAGCGAAGCTTCAATATTTTGGTTTGCCCATCTGTACTTTTCAGACCTGGAATTGCCCAATGAAATCACACACTCATACAATGGATTAGATATTGTATAGTAAGAACTTAACCTAGATTAGCCCAGTTTTTTTGACACTACAAATACTTTGCCATTACACTTGATTTAACAAAGAGAATCTTAGTGAAGCTCTACTAAGGTAAAAATTAAGCTAATTACATTTTATTTGGTGTTTAGTGAGTATATTTTTGGTTTGAGTCAATTGTCTTTATGAGTGAATAAGGCTGCATAATATCACATGATAGTGGCCACAAAGCACACTTACAGCCAATGTTAAATGTTCCTGGTGTTTTATTAATAAAATTATATTTGTGTACTTACTATGCTTTACATTAATTTCATAATAATCCACCTAACCTTTTTGTATATTATGCATATATTCAAATTTATATTTTAATTTTTATGTAATTTCATTTTTGATAAAATATCAGATTAGAATTTAGTCTTGAAAAATAATCCGTGATTTAAGTCAATATCCAAGGATACCAATACTTAAAGCTGTGTTAATTATTTCCTTTAACACTGGGTGAATAAGTTCTATAAAGCTGTTAATTGAGACTTTTATTATAGCACTTATTACTTTGTATCTATTAAGTTGAGAAAATTTATAGTGAAAATTTATAATATGTAGTATTGTTATTTTTAAGATATCAGTAGTGAATTCATTTATGGAATAAATGCAAATAAGATAAATTATAATGAATATTGAAGCTGATTTATCCCCATACATTTACAATCCTTCTTATTATATTCAGCTTATCCCCAATGGAGGCCTGAATCTCTATAAGCATGAGTTTAATTGGAGAAGTAATTCAATATCAAAATATTCAGTAAGATAAAAAATTCAGTCTAAAACTATGACGAGGCAAGGCAAAGCCAGCTATGGATTGCATAAAAATGAAGGAGAAACTTTAGGAGTTCATCATAAGGTACAATCTGCAGGTCACACAGCTGCAGTCTGGGGCCAGTTTGTTGCAGTTGACTGCAATTCTAGAAGTCATAATTGTTTTCCATCTTGCCTTTCTGATTCTGGGAATGAGGTCTGGGAAAGAGAGTTATGCTGGGAACTGTGGAATTACCTCTATCTCCTCTTCACAGATAGAAGTGGTTTGCTGTTTCTCAATTGATTCCCACTCAGATTCTTTCTGACCAACAGATAGAAAACACAGCCTAGCTCCTGTTGAAGCTGTATTGTGAAGTCTAGGGGGTCCTGCTATGTAGAAGATGCAAAGCACCAGGTTAAGGGGACTCAGAACATCAGTGTCAATATTACCATCTTCAAGTCTTTAATGAATTCTAGGAATGATTCTACAGTATATCAAATGTGTCTGCAATATCAGTCTTAGCTGTGATCTTCCTTTGTGAATGTGGTTTCTGAATGTCAGTAATCTGGCATGAAAAATGCTTGATCTTTGAATTTTTTTATGGAATAAATTTAAAAATAGAAAATTTTACAGCAATATCTTCTTTAAATTCTCCAACTCAAAATTTTCTACATTGCCTATTTAGTGTTTCAAAATCAAACAGTCAGCAGCAAACTACTCAGAAAAGTCATTCAACAAAAAAATCTACAAATGTATGCAATACCATTATATGAAAAGTCATAGAACTTTAGAAATGTTACATAAGAATGCTTATGCTTCCATTTTCAAATATTGCCTGACATACTGTATCAAATTAGCAATATTAAAAGGCAGGTACTTTGTGGTCTGGAGGGAAATATATTACTTACAAGTACAAATCATATTTGTACAACTGCAAAAAATTGTATGACCTTTATTCTAAGGAAATATGTTATTTATTGCATATTATATTAGATTTGTGTTATATTTATTGATGTTTATATGGAAGATCAATATTATTGAGAATCCCATATTATATTTGGAAATTGGATTCTTAATTTTTAATTCTAAATTTTTAAAAGGTAACATTTTTATCAATTTGTAATCTCTTTACTTTGAATTTCCATATATCATCTTCATTTTCATAAAAAGGAGCCAGGATATATAGTTATTTCATTGGACTTAGTGCTCAAAAACACCATATTAATCCAGGAAACTCTCATTAACAAAAGAGAAAATGCTTCATGAGACATTTTTGAGAAGCTTAGCTCACATTTCCCTTTAAAATATTTATGACCATCTTCCTTTTCATAAAAAGGAGCCAGGATATATAGTAATTTCATAGGACTTAGTGCTCTAAAATACATTATTACTTCAGGAAACTCTCATTAACAAAAGAGAAAATGCTTTATGAGACATTTTTGAGAAGCTTAGCTCACATTTCCCTTTAAAATATTTATGATCATGAATTAGACATAATAGAAAGCTCCCTGTACTCAGTTGTCTTCAAATTCAGACGGTTTGTATCTACTGACCTTTAAGGAAAAATCTGATTTTCTGTTCCCATTCTGCTCATACACTTTCTGTGTGTAGGGAGATTTTGTAGCTTTCATCCCTCTCTCATCCCTTTTCATCCCTCAGCATCCCTGACGCTCCCTGAGGAAATAGCATCTAATTCATTCATATCATTATGCCTAAATATTCTGAGAGAATTAAAAGTACAGCTTTGAAATTTGGTTCTGATTGTCTAGGAAACTCTACATGTTCCCCTGTGAGAAAATATAGGGAACAATTCAAAGAAAGGAACAAAAGAACGCAAATGATCTGTACGATTCTGAGGAGACCTACATTATGTAAAGGTACCCACCCACTCACAAGGTCATGATTAGCGTTAACAGCTGATAGCTCAAAAAATACTACAGCTGAATGGCCATTGTAATATAGTACATGTGGACAAATTACACATAAGTGCAATATATTTCCTGACACTATTGGATACTATTTAGGATAACTTACCAGAAACAACGTCTACTGTTAAGTTAAATACACTGTCTCTCATAACATTGTATATATGCTCTCTATATGACTTCCATATGTATAAGAACTGAGGAAAAACTTAAATACAGTGAAACAAATATTGAAATGGCATAAGTGGTTGAATCATTTAGAAATATGTTTCATGTATATCTATTGGCTAATGCATAAATTAAGATAAAGAATATGCTCAACCCCATAGAAATTTGCCTCAAATTGTAAATCCTACTACTCCATTTCCAGGAAATTTTGTTTAGGGAGCTGAATATGACTGTAATCCCAGCAATGAGAGAACAGAGTTAGGATGATCATGAGCTGGAAGACTGAAGTCATCCTAGGCAACAAAATGAGTTTCAATCCATGTGGGCTTTATAACACATGAATATCTAATAAAGAGAGACTACAGAGACCCCCTTTCTCTACAGCCTCATAAGCATTTATCCTTGCTTGTTTTTGTTTTTTTGTTTTTTTGGGTTTTTTTTTTTGGAACTTTGCCATTCTAAAAGGAATAAAATTAAACCTCAAATAAGTTTTAATCTGCATTTTTTTTTCTGATGACTACAGGTGTTGAACCATTTTTTTCCTCAGACACATATGTTTCACCTTTAGAGAATTCCCTGTTCAACTCCTTGTACCACTTTAATTTCTTATGTTTAGTTTTTCCAGTTCTTTATTTTAGATATTAACCCTCAAAAGTATAGCTGATGCATGTCAGACTCTGTAAATTTTCATTTGCTTTTACTTAGTTTTTTTTTAATTCTATAGGATTTAACTGAAATTAATAAACTGTTTTCTTAATTCATTTTAATGAAATAAATAATGTGTTTTCAATGAATTTTTTTCCTTCTGTCTGCTCATTTCTGTGACACGTGAATTTCAGTGTAAGACATTTTAACACTCGTGAACTTCTCAAGAGTGGAACAATTTTTAAGTATGTTCTCAAAGGATTTGCTGAGATGTGTGCTTGGTCTGGGAAATAATTCACTTTCATAACCGTTTTGACAGCTTCCTGTAACAGTTTTGTTTCTCAGGATGCAAATTCATGTGTTTAGCATGAAATTCTAATATCTTGATCAAAAAATCACCTTCCCTTGCACAGAATACTAAGAGTGTGGTGGCATGGGAATATAACGAAGATATCATATGTAATATTTTTCTGTCAGAAGGAAGGCACAGGTACATAAACGTTTCTATCTGTTGCTGAATGGATTGAGGAACAACACAGATAATTGACATGCAAGCAATGAACAGTATTTAGAAAGTGATCATGGCAACGGCCCTAGAGGTTAAAAGCAAAAGCTTATTCTTGGAGATATCTGAATCACAGCTTTAAAAAATGGCAGAACAGGGATTGGAGAGATGGCTCAGTGGTTAAGAGGACTGGTTGCTCTTACAGAGGACCTGGGTTTGGTTCCCAGCACCCACATGGTGGCTAACAGCCATCTGTAAATCCAGTTCCAGGGGATCCAATGCCCTCTTCTGACCTCTTCAAGCACTGTATGACATAGGTGCACTTACATGCATGCAAGCAATGCATTCATACATATAAATTAAAATAATAATTTTTTAAATAGCAGAACATTGTAGAAAAGGTGTCTCAAATATTGGACTCCCAAAAGGATACTCTTTTGGGGCTGGGGAGAAGACTCAGCAGTTAAAAGTGCTGACTGTTCTTCCAGAGGACCAAAATTCAGATCCCAGTACCCATGTTGAGCAGTTTACAACCACTTGTAATTACAGCTTCAGGGGAAACCAAGGCCTTGTCTTGCCTCTGCAGGCACCTCCACTTACATGTACACTTTCACACACACACACACACACACACACATACACACATACACACATACACAAACACAATTTTTAAAACACAATAAATTTTTCAGAGAATAAGCACAAAAATGTGCTCATCATCTACAGTATTGAAAAATAGAACTCGGAATTTGTTAATTTTTATGTGATACTGTGATGATGAGATACATGAATTATAATTTATAGGCAAGAGTCTAAAATTTATTAAAATCAAATATAAATATTTATAGGCCTATACACTTAAGCAAATGAATTTTACTTTACTGAACCCAGTCTCGAACAAAATCTAAATTTGGTTCTCAAAATTGAAGCCTCTCTAAAATAGCTATCTCTTTTTGATAATACTGAGATCCTCAAAGGAGACATTGAAAGTCACGAAAATCAGAGACAACCAAATTTAATCTTTTTTTAATAAACTTTCATTTTAGACAGAATCAGATTTAATGACAAATAAAGTTTAAAATTTAGTTTGATAGGACACAGGTAAGGAATACAGGGAAAAAGAGAGGCAGGATATGATTAAGCCATATTATTTCCATGATGTGAATTGATACAGTGAGACATTAATTTTTACAATAAATAATGGACTTTCATGATAGACTTCATCCTCAAGCATTTAGGGCAAAAGAAATGAACACTGTAGAGGCAATATATGTTTACTCTCCAATGGTTGGGTGAGGGGCAGTCAGAGCCATACTCTTGAACATGCATGCCAAAGAAACACAAATCAATACCATCAGTCTCTTCAAAGGCAAAGAGGGCCTTGGTTTGGTATGGAAAGGATTCTGCCATCTCCCCACTGTCTACAAACCTCACTTTCAAGCAGGATTTCACTTCCACAGTCTTGGAAGTATGAACATCCCTAACAGTGACCTCTCCTGACTCAGGGTGACTCTGTTTCCTCAGGTTATTCACACGATTCTCTAGAAAGGTACTAAGTCTGGTAGATGGCAACCTTTTAGCAGAAAACTTATTTTCTTTCCTAGTTCATGCAGTTTTCTTTAAACAGCCATCACAGACAAACCCAGGTGGTCAGATAATGGCACAGTAAATGACACAGT
>NW_008340932.1:221950-231836 GCF_000622305.1 Nannospalax galili
GTTTTACCTAATCAGCAGTTCCAACAACTTAGCATGATTGGAAGTATATTTTTAAAGCTTGAGATTTTATAAAATGAAATGTCTATCATCTTGAAGAATTCAGAATACTTTTTTTTTGGATTGAGAAGTCAAAAGGTTTTATTCATAATTTTTTTTTAACTTTCACAAAAACTTTATTGAGAATTTCATGCATGCGTATAAGGTGTTTTGATCAAATCTATGCCCACTCCCTCCCCTCCAACATTCCCCCTTTGAAGAGGTAACCCTAAAATCTTTTAAGGATTAGATACAAGTTCCCAAATATTTTTGACATTTTTGGCCTTTGGAACAGAGTATGTTGCTAAGAGGCCCAAGGACATTTTGACTTTAAGCCAAGAAGCAGGCTGCTTTTCTTTGGCGTCTTTTTACCCTAACTGCCTAGCTAAATTCTTACCTCCTATTCTTATCATGCCATCCTCTGAAGGGAAGGCATCCTCTAAAGGCAAGCATAATCAGCATTTCAAGTTCTAGACAGGGAACTAGAAAAACATCAGAATAGGGCTATTTTCAAGTACTCATATGAGAGTCCATTGGAATTTCTTGACAAGGGCTTCCAAAAGCATTCCTCTATTAGGTTCCTCCTCATTTTTCTTTTGTCTTCCAAGGCTGGACTCTAGAGTGATGGACTCAGGATTTGCTTTCAGGTATTTTGATACCTATTGGAGTGGATAGAATCAGTGTCAGTTCCCTCTCAAAGGTTTCTAGATAGGGGAAGAAAACAAATTTATCCATCATTTTAGAACAATAGCTGACAACCAGGCATTGTTAAACATGAGCCAAATGTCACATACATATTGCCAGGGCTCTTGATAATGTCCAGTGTCTAACTTCCTCTTGATGGTAGAAAGATCCATGGGGCTCTTCAGGGAGAGGGGGATTGGAGACCTGGCCTTCAATGCTTACAGCTGGCTGAGAAAGCTGAGTTGAAGGCTGTGGAGGCAGCAGTGGTGCTGTTGGGGTAGGAACAGAGGCTGTTATACTCCACTATGAGCGAGGCTGTTTCTGGGACTGGTCAGTTGAAGGAGCAGCAGGAAGTGAAGGCTGTGCTGGGGAGGAAGCTGTGTGGTTGGTAGTGTAGGTGCCTGTCTTGAGGGAGGATGTAGAGCCTGGGGGTGTGGCCCAGGTGGCATGGCAGGAGGTGTAGGAACAGTGGTTGGGATTGCTGCTGCTGGTTGTTGCTGAGTCCCTATGCTTGGAGGAGTATGATGAAGAGTGTGGGTGAGACTAGGTACAGGTGAGGGCGAATTCTGATGAAGAGTTTGTTGAGGCAGAGGTCAACAGTGAATGTTGCTCCTTTGAGACCCTGGAGGCGTTATAGGTGAGTTCACTGGGCAGGAAAAGCTGGACATTTGTGCTTGAGACAGTGGCGCCTTTCCCCTAGATGGAGCCAAAGGCATATTTGTTACATTCATTCCCTGGGGTGGGACCTGAGTCTGGGAAAGGAACTGATTCTGGCTGAAAGCCATGCAGGGTCCATAGCCCCTGGGTAGTTTAAGAGCTCCAGACTGAGTGAACTGTTCATGGTGCTGAAGAGGACAGGTTTGCCAGGGTCCAGTTGGGGCTAGGGCATATTCATCTGCCCGAACTGTTTCAAACCAGCTTTTGGAGTTATCCGAGGCATTATCTGGTTTGGCACACTGCCACAGATCATAGCTGGGTCAGGGAGAGGGCCATTAGAAATCATTCCAGGTTGTGGCTGTCCCATGTTAGGCTCTAGATTCATGGAAACTGGTGCCAGGTGGCCCTTACCCTCCCTCAGACTTCTCAGTTCCATCTTCCAGGGCCCCCACCTGTAACAGTAGAAATGACAATTCAAATTCAGAGGGCAGTAGAGGTGCAGGGCCAGATGGCCTGTGTGCAAAGTTTTCAAAGGCCAACCCAACACCAGATGCCCCAAATGATTCCCATGACCCCTGTGGGCATGAACCCACCTCCCTTGGCCAGAGGTCCCAGTGGGCATTTGGAGCCAAGAATGGGGCCCACATGAATGGAGCAGCAGCCACCCTGGGCACAAGGAGGCTTGCCTCAGCCCCAGCAAATACGCTTTGGAATCAAGGCCAGCCATAATATCAGTAGCCCAACATGATAAACCCTTGAACATGGCTCCACAACCAGGATTTGGCCAAATAGGTGTGAGCCCACTCAAACCAGACACTGTGTCTCAACAAGCCTTCCAAAACCTTTTGAAAACTCTCAGGTCTCCTAGCTCTCCCTTACAGCAGCAAGGGACACTCTGTATCCATCAGACCAACCCCCACTTCTTGGCTGCATTCATCAAGCAGCAGGCTGCCAAGTATGCCAACTCTAATCCAAAGCTTCTCCCTGGGCAGCCTGGCATGCTCAGGGACAGCCAGGACTACAACCACCCAACATGTCTGGTCAGCATGATTTCCACTCTAACCTAGCTTTGCAGAACATGAATCCTATGCAGGCAGGTGTCCAGAGAGCTGGCTTGTGCCAGCAGAAACTCAGGGCACCCACGGGAGGAATGAGGCCCCAAGCTCAGCAAATGAACATGAGTCACAACACATTGTCTTCACAGTTCTGAGACCTCCTGACATCAGCTGTACAGATGTAGCAGCAGTAGCAGCACTGAGCAGGGCCGGGATTCTGGTCTGGGATGGCCAACCACAGCCAGTTCCAGCAGCCCCAAGGAGTTGGTTACCCAGCACAGCAGCAGCAACAGCAGCAGCAGCAACAAATGCAGCATCACATGCAGCAGATGCCTTGGGAACAGAGGCAAGAGCCAGTTTGAAAGCCTATCAGCAGCAAGATCCTCAGCAACAAATGGGATCTCCTGTGCTGCCCAACCATGAGCCCCTAGCAGCATATGCTTCCAAATCAGGCCCAGTCCCCACACCTACAAGGCCAGCAGATCCCTAAACTCTCTCTCCAACGATTTCCACTCTAACCTAGCTTTGCAGAACATGAATCCTATGCAGTCAGGTGTCCAGAGAGCTGGCTTGTGCCAGCAGAAACTCCAGGCACCCACGGGAGGAATGAGGCCCCAAGCTCAGCAAATGAACATGAGTCACAACACATTGTCTTCACAGTTCTGAGACCTCCTGACATCAGCTGTACAGATGTAGCAGCAGTAGCAGCACTGAGCAGGGCCGGGATTCTGGTCTGGGATGGCCAACCACAGCCAGTTCCAGCAGCCCCAAGGAGTTGGTTACCCAGCACAGCAGCAGCAACAGCAGCAGCAGCAACAAATGCAGCATCACATGCAGCAGATGCCTTGGGAACAGAGGCAAGAGCCAGTTTGAAAGCCTATCAGCAGCAAGATCCTCAGCAACAAATGGGATCTCCTGTGCTGCCCAACCATGAGCCCCTAGCAGCATATGCTTCCAAATCAGGCCCAGTCCCCACACCTACAAGGCCAGCAGATCCCTAAACTCTCTCTCCAATCAAGTGTGCTCTCCCTAGCAGACAGCGTTCTTCCATGGCCACAGTCACAACCCGCCCTACCCCCCTCCCCAATTCTAACCCAAGGATGCAGGCTCAGCCTTCTCCACACCAGACCACTTCCCCACATCCTGGACTGGTAGCTGCCTGAGCCACCAACTCCATGGAACAAGGGCGTCTTACCAGCCCAGACTAGAATTCAATGCTTTCTCATCTCGCTAGCAATCTAGGCCTGGCAAACGCTCACAGTGCAAGCGCCACGGACCAGGACTGAGCACCCATAATGCAGAGTTGAATTTCAACCTCTCACAGAGTACACTAGATATACACTAGAGACATCTTATAGTAGTTGGGGAGCAGCAAAAACATATTTTCTCTTAAGAAGATATTTTGTAATGAAAACAATTTTTTAAAATCTTTTTTAGCCTAAAAAACAATTTTCCCTGGGACATGTAAGAACTATGCAGTAGCCTTTGTGTTTTGAAGCAAACACGCAAAATGAACCTGAGGGATAATAGAGTACAGATAATATATTTTTGTTGTGGCTGTTCACCCCAGCCTTTTTTCCCCTCGTGTGTTGTCCAGGTGTATACTGGGAGGCAGCTGAGGCCTGAAGTCAGCCCGATACTCCTGCCTTGCATCTCCAATAGGTTTTAATTGTGTGTGTGTGTGTGTGTGTGTGTGTGTGTCTTTTTTTGAGACAGGGCCTCCTTGTAGCCCCAGCTGTCCTGGAACTCACTATGTAGACCAGGCTGGCCTTGAACTCACAAAGAGCCACCTGCCTCTGCCTCCCAAGTGCTGGGATTAAAGGCGTGAGCCACCATGCCGGCTGGTTTTAATTTTTTAATTAATGAAAATATGTAATATTAATAGTTATTATTTACTGATGCAGATGGTTGACATATTTCTCCATTTTCCTCACTTTACAGAAGAATTTTTCAAAAAAAAAAAACCACACGTGGCAGCTAACAACTGTCTGTAACTCCAGTCATAGGGATCCGACAGCCCCTTCTGACCTCAGCAGGCATTGCCCAACACGGGTGCACTTACCTACATGCAGGTAATACACGAACACATAAAATAAAATTCTCTGGGTGCAAAGATGTTCATTCTTTTAGAAATTTTTAAAAAAGAAAAAAAAACCTCCTCTTTCCCACAAGCCAACTTTTATGGTCCAGAAAAATTTCTATTCTCTAAGTCTGAGCATAAAACTTCAAGTATTAAGATAATTTTTACAAGTAGAGAGTAAAATGACTTTTTCAAAACATACAGGGGAAGCTGCCAGATTGATGTATTATATTTTGTGCTTTCTGTTTCTTGAAAGTTTTTTTCATTATTTTTACATCTAACAAAGGAAAATAAATTTAAAAGAGGGTAAGAACAATTCCAGTGGGAAGATTTGAAGACGCGAGTATTGCTGGGGTTTCTTCCATTGCTTTCTTCTTTTCTCTGCTGCCCCCCCCACACACTTTCTGTAAAACTTGAAAATAGAAAACAAAACCCCTCAACTGTTGTAAATCACTCAAAGTTGATTACTTATAAATATGAACTTTGGAAGACTGTATAGACTGTTACATTTGATTTCTTATTACCTATTGTTAAATAAACTGTGTGAGACAGACAAAAAACAATAAATAACAAACATGAAGAAATAAAACTAAAGTATAAGACTTTGAAAATGTTGTGGAAATGCTACTGGACATTGGCTTTGTTATTGATTATTTATTTTTTATTTATTTATTATGTTGGGCATCATGCCAAAAGCTCAGGTTACAGAAGCAAAAATAAATAGTATTACATCAAACAAAAATGTCCTTCCTGGAAAATGAGACAGTCAACAAAATGAAAGATGACTTTAGAGTAGGAGAATAATTAGATTAGGAGAAAAGATGACAGTAACTGTTGTGACAGGAATTAAGTAATTCTAAAAAGAGACACTTGTATCCATCCCTTTGGCTGACAGAATATTTTTTAAAAGACTGAGGAAATGGACAATCTACAAGCACCTCATGAAGGAAGGAAAAACTTGAACCTGACACAAGTAGGAAGGTAGATGTATCTCCCAGACATAGGTTTCACACAGGTCTGACAATCATATCAGATCACTTTGTAGGAGAGGCTGAAAATGATGGCTCAGTGATGGGCATGAGTTCACTTTGACCACGTACACTTAGCTCTACACACCTTTCCCCTCTATTCAACCTCATCTCAGGACCCTAAAGGTGGATTACTTTATTTGTTCTTCTTCCCAGAGTTACCATACTAAATAAATTCCCTTACTCTACTTTTCACTGTTACCTGTCTCTTTAATCGGTCTATTAAGGATGGGCGGCCAAGTTCTGCTTGTAGGGCTGGCAGAACTGAAGCTCTGACCTTAACAACTTTTTGCTTTTTAATTTATTTATTTTTATTTTATGCATGTTGTGTTTTGCCTGCATGTATATGAGTACACTGACCACGGATGCCAGAAGAGAGCATTGATCCCTTGGAACTGGAGTTATGACCCATGTGGGTCACCATCATGTGGGTGCTGAGCACCAAACCTAGATCCTCTGCATTAGCATTCAGTACTATTGACCACTGGCCCATCTCTCCAGCCCCCATCCCCTAACAACTTTTGAAATATGTCTATATCTAAAATATGTTAGGAATTCACAAAACCTAACTGAAGAAAAGGAAATAAACAGATTTCAGAAGCAGGGAAATCAACTGTAAAGGTATTTCTCAAAAATATAATGTCTAATTTATTATATATAATGAAGAAGTGCTTAATGTCACAAGTCATCAGAGAAACAAAAATATAGGCCACATTGTGATGTCACACACTTTTGGACGGAGTAAGAAGAGAAAATTTAACTAGTGTTGGCAAAGGTGTTCTGGAAAGGAAACTTTTGCACAGTGTTTGCAGAAATTTAGATGGGTATAATCATTATGAAAAATAAAGCTATGAGAAAATGATTAAAGGTAGAAACAGTCTACATGTCTTAGTCTTTCCTTTACGTATATTTTCCCTTTTTATTAGCATATGTTTTATACAAAATAATGGGCTTT
The DNA here is from genome assembly GCF_000622305.1 of Nannospalax galili. Lineage (NCBI taxonomy): Eukaryota > Metazoa > Chordata > Mammalia > Rodentia > Spalacidae > Nannospalax > Nannospalax galili. The sequence continues at coordinate 228,446 of NW_008340932.1, forward strand.
GTATGGCATTATGATGTTTTCTTACATGTATATGTTTTAATCATACTGTGATGTTCTCCATAGCCAACAACTCTTACAGGTTACTACATATTTAATGTGAAAAATAAATACAAAACCTTTAGTGGGATCATGATGATTTTATTTAAAATGTCATAATGAATATGACAGTCATGCACTTTGTAGGGATAAAATTGATTGCACAGTATTTTCTATTTTATACATCACTATATGACTTTATAACTGAGTGAAGCAGGGCTTATAAACCCCTCAGGTCTCCCTGGAATGGATGAGATCATTTATGCTGTTTGTTTCATTCCACAATCTACCTCTACATCTTCTCACTGGGGAATACTTTGTGTAACAGCAACGCAATTTTATTTAAAGACTCTCAGATGTTTTAGGTCTGATAAACTGAACAAATTATGATATTGCCTCTGGGAACCTCACAAATAGAGAGGGAAGCCATAAATTTTCCCTCTCCAAAAGGAAAGGAAAGATAATTTAAGAAAAGGAAATCGAAACTTATGGGCGGTGAGTGTTAAGAAATAGTCATACATCTTAAGGTAACCCAGATTTGGAACTCTTCCCTTATTCTTAGATGGTTTTCATTCTTCTCTTTTTTTAATGTATTTTTTATTGAATCCTCATGCATTTCATACAATACATCCCAATCATATCTATACTCCCTCTCCCATCTATACCCTCCTTCAGCTGGGACCCTCCACAGGGTTTCATGCATTCTTTTATATAGGTTGAGGCCCATCAAGTCAAGCCTGTACTCCCAGATGTCCCTCAGCATGTTGAGTTCATCCACTGGTGGCTGGTCAGCCTATCTAACATCACTCCCTTAGAGAAAATCAACTCTCTGTCACTGAGCAATGATCAGCTGCCTATAGTTCCCCTGCTAAGACTAGGGCCTGCTACCCATTTCCCCAGTGCTATGCTGATTTTTGTCTGATTGATTTTGCAGGCATCCTGTGCATGCTGTCACAATTGGTGTAGGTTCATAAGAGCAAGTTCCCAGAAACCTGGAAGACTGTCTCCCCATAGTTAGGTACTACCCCTGGCTCTCACAATCTCTCTGCCCCCTCCTCACAATGGTTTCTGGGTCCTGAGGTTTAATATAAGTCCCATCCAGGGACATGCACTCTGCAGGCTTCCATTCTTTACACTTCATCCAGCCATGGCCCTCTGTTTCCATGGCCCTCTGTTGCATGAGAAAGTTGTTTATAAGAGCTGATGCTTTTCAAGGACATTACAAAAATTCAGCTATCTTCTTGGTTAATTACTAGCTTCTGCCTGTGTACTTTCTTTGAAAACAGAATGAAGTTCTATGATCTTAAAAGATTCCTAATATCTCCTTGAGAGTTGAATGAAGCATTTAGATATTGGAAATAAAAAATGTGGGTGAGAAAAACTAAAAATCTACCAATGACTTCCTCAGAATTATTAAGATTAAGCTTTCCAGACATAAATATAGCATTTCCAGTTTCCTTTGGTTTTCAGGTAAATGATAAGCAATATTTAGAACCTGTCCAACATTTATTAAATAAAACATAATTTTAATATGAATCTATAAATTGCTCCTTTAAAACAGAGTATTTTGAGTATTTTGTGGGAATTTCATAAAGTACAAAAAATTTTATTTACAAGTGCCACAGGTATAAACATATAGAGGTGTTTGTCATTTGACTGTCCTTTGATGCCATTTATTTCTGGATTTTTTTCTTATACTAGACTATAAACATTGTGAAAATTGAAATAGATTAATTTTAACAGTTATGAAGTTTGGGAGTAATTAATTCCTATCTGATATGAACATGCACAAAGTTTAGAAAAGAAATCACTCCTCTTATAACTTCTGTACTCTGTCTGCCCTCATCCTTAGCTCTAAGTCAGGCTATTTTGCATGTGTATATTAAGATATTCAAAAGACACCAGAAATATACATGATGAACATTGTCATGCAAGATGACAAGAATGTTAATAAACCTAGACTTCTTCAGAGGGATATAATAACTGACATAGGAAATGAAGTCAGACTCAAGAAAGAAACTAGAGAAATTATCAACACAATGTAAACACAACAAAGTAAAACTAAATGGATACTGAAGTTCTGGATTCTTTTACTCAATCCAATGCATACCATAATCCTAAAGTAATATAGTAGGTTTGCTGATTAGAAGAACTTAAAAGTTTCAAGAAGAGATAGGCTTTTGTTTCTTATTTACGAGTCAGGAAAGGTCTTGAAACAAGAATAGGGCTCAATGAAGAGCTTCCACTAGGAAGAAGGCATCAAGGTTTCCCAGCAGCATCTGATAATCTTGCCCCTCCGGTTTCATGCCCTGAGCAGAAAGAAAAATTAGACACCAATAAAGACTGACTCCTGGGGCTGGAGAGATGGCTCAGCAGTTAAGAGCACTGACTGCTCTTGCAGAGGAACCAAATTTGATTTCCAGCACCCACATGGTAGCTAACAACCATCTGTAACTCCAATCTGGGGGGAGTCCAATGCCTTTTTCTGACCTCCATGGGCACTGAACAACACAGTTGCACTCACACATACAGGCAATACAGTCATACATATAAAATAAAAATAATAAATAAAATATTTTAAAAAGACTGACTCCTATGAGTATGGCCAATCACTGCAGATGGCCATAACCAGCACTTTGCACTGTTCTAGACTATGCTTTTAGAGCTTTTGGTGCTCTTCCAGAATTTTCTACCTGAAGTTTGGGTGGGGTAACTCTCTAATGTTGCAAATGTATGTTCCATATCTCCATGTCTTACTGGGGCAATACTGACTGTGGAAGAAAGTGCATTCAAGAGATTAGACTGTATTAGTTTCTATACTATCAGTCAGAAAAGCTCAATCTGTTGTACTCATTTTTCTTGTTAATTTCATTAAATGGAAGAAAGGCATTTATTACTGAACTACTGAAAAGCAATACTCTCTACTTCATGGTAAAACTCTAGAAAGAATTTAATCATTAAAATAAAGTACAATATGCTAGGTGTGGTGGTGCATACCTTTAATCTCAGCACTTGGGAGGCAGAGGCAGGCGGATCTCTGTGAGTTCAAGGCCAGCCTGATCTACATAGTGAGTTCCAGGACAGCCAGGGCTACAGGGAGACCCTGTCTCAAAAAGACCAAAAATAAAAAATAAAATAAAAAGTACAATTAGTGCTCAAAAATGCTGAAATTACCAACGCATCATACTTAATAATGATATATAAAACATAAAATGCACAGTATGTAAAATAAAGTTCATAAAGTTAAATATTCAAAGTCCATGTATATAAACATAAATCATGTATAATAATAGGAATAGATCCACATTTTATGTATTTTGATGCCTATACTAATTGAAGATTTTCATTTTTATGT
>NW_008340932.1:231887-233583 GCF_000622305.1 Nannospalax galili
GTTCCTCAGCTAAGGTTGGGGCTTCTAACTCATCTTATGAAATGCACAAAAATTCAAAAAATGTATATTGTAAAAAAAAGAAATTATGCATTCAACTGGGGAAATAAACGTGAATATTTATTTATTTAGAGTGGAATACTTTGGAATTCATTTGTAAATAAGTGACTTTTCCAAACATTTTATTAGTAAAATATCAGACTCAGTTTCACATACTGGAGAATAAGTATTTTTAATATCATTCTTACATCAGATTATGGCTTTGTTTAATATTTGCCAGCAATTTTGAACCCTGTACACATTCCAGGTAGTCATGGATATCAAATCTCACCTCATTTCCAATTAGTTAGACCCTACAAATGATGGCAGAAAACGTGGTTCATGGTTTCAGCTAAAATGTGATGGAACAGATGTCAGAATGGAAAGATAAAGTAAGATTAATAGACAGTGGATAAATGCATCTTGATTTTGTAATTTTGCCAAGTTGTACCTCATTCTGGATTATTACGTTATTATTATTCTTACAAAGAAAATTAGAGGTACAAACACAAAATTAAATTAAAAATTTATTTTCATATTACTTCTTTCTTTATCTTTAAGAATATCAAATCTCCATAAGGGCTATCACATATAAATAAATGTATATTAAGAACAAAATTGCTAAGACCTGCTCAGCCAGGACTCTGATGGAGGCTACAGCAGAATTGCACATCTGGTCACAGAGAACATGTTTGAGTGATGCCCAGTACTGGATGACACATCTACAACTAAGACTCATGGAACATAGTGGAATAAGGGGTAGAGAGAGGGCTAATGCACCCCTCAACTCTCACCACTGAGGCTTCCATATACAGCAAAGTGCGATGTACACAGAAGGCCACAACTGACCAAGTTTTGGAGAATAAGAGACTGTAGCATGTAGGATGGGGTTATTATATGGGACCTCACCCACCTACAGCCCAGTGACCATTGTGGAAGAGGGGGTGGAAAGATTGTAAGGGCCAGGATTGGTTCATGAACACTGGGAGGTGGAGGCTTCCGGGCCACTGGAGGCTTGCTCATAGGAGCCTGTGGCAGTGGTGGTGTCAAGAGCAAGACCCATGTCAACTCAATTAAACAAAGACCTAAAGGGGAGAGGAGAAATAGGTAACAGGCCAGGACTAGACTGAGAACTGTTTGAGACTGATTGCTGCTGGGTGAGGAAGAGTATGACTTACATACAACCACTGAATGGGCTGACTAGACTCCAGCAGATGCATTTACACTGAAGGACATTTGGGTACAAACAACTGAATAAATAGGACTTAGTAAGGGGATGAGGGAGGCATGGATGGCAGGAGGTCTGGATTTGATTGGGAAATGTATGTAATTTTTAAAAACTCAAAATATTTGAAATGATGCCAATGGAACATGGGAGTATTTACTGAGAGACTGGAAGGGAAGGAAATAATGCAAAGACAATACTCATGTATGAAATTCTCAAAAATAAAAAAATAAAAGGAAGCCCGGCATGATAGCATATGCCTTATTTCCAGCACGCAGAAGGCAGAGGCCTGCAGATCTCTGTGAGTCAAGTTCAGCCTGGTCTACACAGTGAATTCCAGACCAGCGAAAGCTACAGGGAGACTCTGCCTTTAAAAGACCAATAAACAAACAACTAAATAAATAAATAAATAAATAAATAAATAAATAAATAAAT
>NW_008340932.1:233602-236188 GCF_000622305.1 Nannospalax galili
TCTATTGTTAAAAGGAAAAAAAGTCCATTATTTCCCATACCAGCATCTATTTGATTTTATTGTCAATAGATCTGATTAAATATGACTAACCTAATTAAGAATGTAACCCTAATGCTGAATGTATCTCATAAGAATCTCTTAGAATGTAGAGATTTCTGCCCTTTATTTACCATTTAGAATCAGATGTTGTAATTATTTTAAAAGCCATTAGAATTCTAGTTTTCACTGTGTCTGAATTTCATTCTTTGTTTGGGGGTTCAATGTGAAAGCTCATACCACTTCTGTATCTTTTCAGAAGTGCTCACTGATCAAAATGGGCCAACAGAATACAACAGTGCCCACAGAATTCATTCTGACTGGAGTCACCCAGTGGGCAGAGCTGAAGCTCCCACTTTTCGGAGTCTTCCTCATCATCTATGGAGCCACAGTAGTGGGCAACCTTGGCATGATCATTTTGACCAAGCTGGACTCCCGCCTTCACACACCTATGTATTATTTTATCAGACACCTAGCTTTCATTGATCTCAGTAATTCCACTGTGATTTATCCCAAGATGATGGTGAATTTTGTTGTGGATCAAAATGCCATTTCATACTATGCTTGTGCCACACAGATGGCATTCTACATTACATTCATTATCAGTGAACTTTTCATCTTGTCTGCAATGGCCTATGACCGCTTTGTGGCCATCTGTAGCCCTCTGCTTTACAATGTCATCATGTCTCAGAGACGTTGCCATGTGTTGGTGGGCATTCCATACCTCTACAGTACCTTCCAGGCCATATTGATAACTACTAAGATTTTTATGCTGACTTTCTGTGGCACCAATGTCATCAGCCATTTCTACTGTGATAATGTCCCCATGTTACTTTTGCTGTGTTCAAATGCACAAGATATAGAATTGATAATCATATTATTTTCAGCGCTTAATTTGATCTCCTCTCTCCTGATAGTCTTAGTATCTTACTTTCTGATTCTGCTAGCCATATGTCGAATGCATTCTGCAGAAGGCAGGAAGAAAGCTTTCTCCACCTGTGGTTCTCATCTGACAGTGGTGGTGGTGTTCTACGGGACCCTGCTCTTCATGTACTTACAGCCCAAATCTGCTCACTCCTTTGAAACGGATAAAATAGCGTCTGTGTTTTACACTCTAGTGATCCCCATGCTTAACCCCTTGATATACAGCTTTAGAAACAAAGAGGTAAAAAATGCCTTTCTAAGAGTCATTAAGTATCAATGTAAAGTTTGTATTTAATCTTTATTATGGAATGATGGTGTAATAAAATATGATAAAGGCAGTATCACTCAACACTATTTCCATCATATAGGAATATATTTCATTTGCTCCATAGGGGAAAAATTATGATATTATAGAGAACAATGGACCATGATCCTTCTCATCACACAAATCAATTCTTATATTTAAAAATCTCAATTGAATGTCACTTCTTCCCCAGTTTTTCTTGTTTCTGATTTACTATTCCTTTGGTGTTTCCATTGAACTTAATATTCTACTAAAAGAAACATATATTTACACATTAGTAAATGGTTTGGAAATCTGGGTTCTTGTTTGGTTCTTTCTTTTATTTTGCTTTAATGGACACTTGTCTTCTTAATATTGTTTTGTGTATTCTGAACTTTCAAAAAGTAGAGCGGGGCTGGAGAGATGGCTCAGTGGTTAAGAAAATTGGTTGTTCTTGCAGAAGACCCAGGTTCAAATCCCAGCACCCACATGGCAGCTAAGAACTGTCTGTAACTCCAGTCCCATGGGATCTGACAGCCTCTTCTGATCTCCACAGGCATTGCACAACATGGGTACACTTACCTTCATGCAGGCAATACACACATACACATAAAATAAAAATAATAAATAATTTTTTTTAAAAAAAAGCACTGCAGAAAAGATTAGTCTCTAATGCAGAGCAAGGCTTTGGATTCTGTGTCTTTCATTTCTTCACATTTTTTCTATCTTATAGATTTTTTAATACAGTTAGAGAATTTGATTTATTTAGATTTAAAGTAATTATAGATAGAACTGGAAACATGGGTCAGCAGTTGAGACCACTGGTTGCTCTTGCAGAGGACCAGGGTTTTGTTCCCAGTACCCACATGGCCGCTAACAATGGTTTGCAATTCCAGCTCCAGGACTGTTCTTTGAATGAAACAAAGGAAAGCAAAACTCTCATTAGTATAAACTCTACAATATTTATTTTCTTATCACAAATAATAGGCAAATACAGAAACATAAATGTGTGACTCCATTCAGTAGATCCTGAATTGATGATGATAACAAAATCAATAGGAAGCAACTAAAAATAACTCTTACAGATGTATTAAGTCCACTGATTAATTTATTCTGAACATAAATATCAAGAACAAAGTAATGATTCAATTAAAGTTTAATGAGCTTTTACAAGAGAAAAATAAAATATTATGAGCAAATATTTACTGAATGACTGTAACAAAACATTATGATCACACACTGAAAAGGAAAAGTGACAACTTAAGTAAGATAAAGTCAATCTAAAAATTAATACAGAGAGCCCACCATATATATTATATAATATATTATGTATGTCATAGAAT
>NW_008340932.1:236295-328533 GCF_000622305.1 Nannospalax galili
ATCTATATATCTATATCTTCTATATTATAAAATAAAACCATGAAAAACATTTCAGTGGACTGTGGACCAGAAATAGTTTAACAAACATATGTTTTTGAGTTTGAGATTTTGGTTTGTTGGTTTGTTGGCTATCTATGAGACAGGGTCTCCCTGTAGCCCCAGCTGGCCTGGAACTCACTATGTAGATCAGAATGGCTTAGATATCATACCATACATGAAAGGAGAATGAGGAACAGAATGAACCTAAAGAGATGTTGCCCACCATGTTTCCAAAACTTTATTACTATTTTTCATCATTAATTATTACTTTATGGGGTTGGGAAATGGCTCAGCAGTTAAGAACACTGACTGTTCTTGCAGAAGACCCAGGTTTGAATCCCAGCACCCACATGGCAGCTAACAACTGTCCATAACTCCAGTTCCAGGGCATCTGACAGCCTCTGCTGTCCTCCATGGGTATTGCATGACACGGGTGCACTTACCTACATGCAAGCATAACACTCATACACAAAAAATAAAAATAATAAATAAAATATTTAAAAATTGTTTTATAATCATGAGTTTTTTAAATTTTTACAATTGTCCTAGTCTATATTTTGATCACATTTGACCCCCTCCTTGTCTGCATTCTTCTTAGAGACCCTATCTGTCATATATATTACACTGCCATATATATTAAGGGCTATTGAGTCAAGTTTGTATCCTGAAATGTCCTTTCATGTGCATCCATCCGCTGGAGCCTGGTTAATTGTATCTACCATCACAAACTTAGAGAAAACCAATTAGAACAAAATAGCACTGCATTCATCCCTCTGTTTTTGGACCATTTCCAGTCCCTCTCATTGGTCCAGTGCCCAAGCCTTCTGTGCTAGCTAGTAAGAACCATCCCATTGCCAATGATCCCTGCATTATGGGAGGAAAAGGTTTGAAACAGCTGTTTGATTCAGGGATAAGCACTCTGAAGGCTGTTTGTGATCGCTAATCCTGGGTGTTAACTTGACTAGATCTGGGATTAATTGAAATGAGAGAGATCTTCTTAATTGGATCATCTGAAGCTGAAAGACATGCCCTAAATGTGGGTGTTACCTTCCGATGGCAGCCTGTTATAAAAGACCATGGCATAGGAGAAGCCTAGCTCCTTGCTGCTTGCCTTCTCTCTCACTGGTGAGTTTGTCTTGCTGCTGTAGACTGAAGACTACCTGATCTTTTGGAATTCTGTAGAACTTCAGGGCCAGATTGGGACTACTGAGACATCCAGCCTTGTGGAATGAGCGACTACAGATTTTCAGCCTCTCCAGTGTGGTGCAGCCATTGTTGGACTACTTGGACTCTATCCTGTGAGCTAAGCTGATAAATCTCTATACATATATATTCATTCTACTGGTTTTGTTTCTTTGGAGAACCCTAACTGATACGGATGTATAAACAATGAACAGTTGCTGGGGTATAAAGAGGTTTTCTTTAGTGGTGTAGCCACTTGTAAGTAGCCCATGTAAGTAGCCCTGTGCTAGTGCTCCTGTAAACAACCCTAATTAAACTCACTGATTCACCAATAGATGGGTGGAGCTGTTTCTTTGGTCTGTTTGTTGAGGTTGGTATTATCAGTATAGGAAAAAAGTTGAGTTCATTTTCTCAACCAATTGAATTAAAAGGCAGAAATAAAAAATCTCAGACCAGCAGAGAGCAACAAACACTTTTATTGAATGTTAAAGAATCACATCCATACACATAAAGAATCTTACATATATGCATTCATACAGAAAGCTAAAGCCCCCCACAAGTGGTGAGGGGAACTCAGAATCCTGTGCCCCTTGGAGGACCTGGGTTAGGCTGAATAAAAGAGAGGAAGGCAAGTAGATAAATCTTGGGCAAAGACCAGTTGTTCTCAGATAAACTGTGCCTAGACATATATTACTTGATCTGCTATGTATAATTTGTCAGTAGGTTGTAGGAGTAATATGGTTCTCTCTGGTTTTCAAAAGTAGCTAGGCATTGTTTATCTCTCAAATTGTCTCATCCCTACATCATGGTTTCCCCAATTAAGGTGTCCCCACTTATCCCTTGTGTGAATTGTCTGGCAATTTCTTTTGCAATCAATAATTATAGGATTGCCAGGGGCTCCTCTCAAGCCCATGTGACCCCTGAGCAACAGTTCCTCAAACAACCTTAAGAGTAAAAATAAATCGGTTTATCTGGACCAACTGTATGACCTAAAACACCCAAAAGGAAAGTATAGCCAAAGATTAAAGGAGCCAATATAATTTCATAAGAGTCCATATGTACAGCTAATTGCTACGTAACAAGCCACAATGCCAGGCAGGTGATATCTTCTTTGAGTTGTTGGCTAGGGTGGCCAAAGGGATTCCCAGAAAATAACCTAGCATATAACTGGGAAAATGAACAGCACACCCCAATCTTATCCAAAGGAATATTGACAACTGATTACCACTAGATGAGGAACAGCTGACCCTCCTAAAACAAAGACCTCTAGATACTCTGACTAGATTCACCAAAAGGGCAAGTAGTGGGGAATGGTTGGGGGTGTCGACAACACAGCAGACAGTAGCAGGGATATCAGAGTTTAAGGGCTCTAGTGGAGGGAGGGAGGCTATGGGAGGGTGCTACCTGGGAAGTGGGTGTATAAATAAATATAAAAAATAATAATTCTTCAAAGCATAAAAATTTGCTCCTTAATAATTAGTAGATGTGAAAATCACTATAATTGAAATCTACCTGATGACTTTATATCCATGCTCAGATGCCAAGGAGCTCAGAAAGTAACCGACTGAGCTAATAATAATCAGATATATAGCGATTAGAAGTGCATGTGCATCTTAGTGTCAATTGTATTGAAAATAATTTTTTCTGTATGAAACTGTGTATTTTAATAGTGAAATGGAGATCTTTTTTAAAGTTTACAACCTCACTTAATTTTTTGTCTTATAGGGTTTATACTAAGTACAATTTTGTATAACTGTATTAATTTAACTGTAAACCTAAAAATTTACAGCCAATTTTGAAAGAGATGCATCTTAGCTCTGGAAATTCTTATTGAATATGTCAATGCTGTTGTAATGAAATGCTTCTTCTAATTATATGGTTATTAAATAAATAATTTTTTTAAAAAAGGGAGGAAGGCACAACATTCCATGCTGTCTGCTTCTTTGTCTATCCAGATGCGAGGAGTCCCAACCACATGTGAACTCTGCCATGCCTTCCCTCCAAGATAGACAATGCTCTCTTAAACCAGAAGCCAAAATAACCTTCCTTTCCTTAAATTTCTTTTGCCAGGTATTTTGTCACAGCAATGAAAAGTGACTAATATAATTGGCCGTTTATATATCTCTAGAGTTGGAGAGATGCTGATTAAAGTTCTTTGTTCATTTTTTATTTGGATTTCTTTTTATTGTTGAGGTTTTTTACATGTTCTAGATCTTAAACCCTTGTGAGAAATATAGCTTGCAAATATTTTTCCTATTCTGTACTTTGTCTCTTCACTGTCATGATGATGCCCTTGTTTTGGTCTTTGTTTACTTTATAAAGAAAAAGGTAGAGCTGGAGGGATGGCTCAGTGGTTAAGAGTAGTGACTGCTCTTACAGAGGACCGGGATCTCAGCACCCTCATGGCAGTTAGCACCCATCATTAACTCCTGTTCCAGTAGATCTGACACCCTTTTCTGTGAGCACTGTAAACATGTTAACTTACATGCAGGCAAAACATGCACACACACAAATAAAAATTAATAAATAAATAAAAATAGTATTTTAGAGAAGAAAACTATTTGGGCCTGTGGCTCTGGGGATGTAATGTCTGGGGACAATATCTAAGAATGTTTTCTTGCTAGCAAAGTTCCATGATGGCACAAGGCACCCTATGGCAAAAAGTAATGTCAGGCAGGGGTGTGGAGTAGTGGTCTTTAATGCATAAGATTTTGAATTTTTATGAAATTAATTTTATCCTCTTTTTCCTTTTGTTAGTTGTTTATAATTTTTAATATAATTTCTAAAATCTCAGCCAAACTCTAGATTATAAAAATTTACTCTTGGGGATGGGGGTGGAGAATGAGGTATGCCCCAGGCAGCTAGCCTCAGGGTTCACAGGATCCCAAAAGACTGAATGTGCCTGATGGACCATGTGAGGAACCTTATCACAAAAGATTACTATTTACCTGACCACAGGGATTTTATATTGATCTCCCAGGATCAATATATCCCAGGATATGCAAGTAAGAAAGAAAATAATTGAAGAGCCAAAATGCCATTGCAACCAGACCAATGGCGGTGATGGGGAATCCAAACACAAGGATCTAGAAACATGACTGGGGACTCTCCATTTTAGCAAGAATTTTGGTGCTTCTATATTGATCTCAAAAGTCTGAACTCAGAACTTGGCAGTTTGGCAAAGCCGCTCACGCCAGCAGGTGAAGCCGGCCTGGCTGCCCATGCACACTGGCAGAGCCTGGGTGCCCACAAGCACCAGTGGGGCAGAACCCAAGTTGTCTGGCCCAAAGGAGCTACCCAGGCATGGCTGCTCATGGGCCTCAGTGGCACCCATGGTCAGCCAACCATAATCATCACCCAGTGGCTCTCAAGGTCTGGCTGCAGGCATCAACAGCATTAGGAACCTGAGAAGGCTACATATTTCAGAAAATAAATTAGAGGACACTGGTGCAAAGCTGTCATGTGAAGCTGTGAAACCTCCCAAATGTCACTAAGAGCATCTTGGATTGGAAGCCTGTGAGCTAATTGCTGCCTGCTGTGAGGATTTTACACACAGGGAAACCCTGAGGTGAAGTCTGTTGGAGAACACCTTGGTCCACAGTGGGGTCATTGTGCTTATCGATGACCAGAAACAGCCAAAGTGTAACCTGCATTCAAGGGCTGCCAACAACTAATTAACTTTAATGAAGAAAACCAAATGTTTGTTCCTGCTGAGAAAAAAAGAATAATCTTTACTTGACATTCCCAAGCAGTGTGTAAGAGAAACAGAAATTAAGAATTAAAATCTTGGGGCTGGAGAGATGGCTCAGAAGCTAAGAGCACTAACTGCTTTTGCAGAGATCCTGGGTTTGCTTTCCAGCACTCACGTGGCAGGTAACAACTGTCCATAACTCCAGTTCCAGGGAATCCAATGCCCATTTCTGACCTCCTCAAACATTGCATGACTCCGGTACACTTACACACATGCAGGTAATACACTCATACACATAAAATTAAAATAATAAAATATTTTTTAAAAGAATTGAAATCTCGTTCCAAGAAACCTGGGCATGCCTTGTCCCAAAACCACATACAAAGGAAAGGGAGTGGTCATTACTTTGGCTCCCCTGAGTGTAAGAGTTATAGATCACTGAAACTTGAATGAAATATGATTTCTCTGGCATCCAGCTCAGATGTGTTATGTAAGATGGATGGGTTTTTTTCATTTGCAAATAGAAGACCTATATAGTGTTAGGGGGTGGGGTAAGGTGAGGGTGCAGATGGGGAAGAGGTCTGAATATAATTAAAATTCATTGTATGAAATCCTTGAATCAATAAAATTTCTCTTAAACTTAAAAAAATGTACTCTTCTTTTCTTCTAAGAGTTTAATAGTTGTACCTCCTACATTCTGGTCTGAGGACTTTTTGTGCATGGTAAGATAAAGCTCAGCCTCTTTCTTCTCTTATGCCCTTTAAGGTAAGAACTGTAAGGTAAGGACTATCTCTTACCCCCTTTAAGGTAAGATCTGTGTTTTTGAGTCAACATAGTACAGAAAAAGGCAAATACCTCAAAACTGTGAATATATACCCAATCTTGATTATAATAAAAGAAATGCAGTTTGCACCAGAACTGTTTCTCACTGATTAGATTAGCCAAAATGCAAAAATTTAACAAAATGTTCTCTTATCTGGGCTGTGAGAAAACTAATGTTGTCACACACAGCTGGTGGGAAGGAAGATGGTATCCCTGTAAAAAGGAACTTGGCAATGTTTATCAAGACTGCATGTGCATCTTCCCTTTAACCTGTATCCCACTTCCAGGAAACCATCTTAAAGCTCCATGGCAAACAATACAGAAAGCCCCAGGGACCAGGCTATTTACTCAAGTGCCCTTTGTAACAGCCAAAGCCTGGAACGAAGCCAAATGTCCAAAATAAGAGTGGGGGAATGCATAGACACCACACAAAGGACTGCTCTGCAGCCATAAAAAGAACAAGATTTCCAGAAACAAGCACAAAGTGATCCTTAGGGCACCTTGCTAAAGGGAAAAGACATAATGGAGGAAAGTGTACATGACATACTCAGAAACAGGTGTTCATCTAGAAAGGAAAGACACAAAATGCAAATTTGAAAATATAAATATATAATCTTTATAAACACTGGAGGTTTAAATAGAAAGAATCAGCAGACAGAAGAGACTCTAGATTCCTTTAAATGTATCTTAGTTTTTAGACTTGATGACAATTTTGTATGTTTTACATAACTATAAAGTCATGTAATTATAAAGATAAATTGTATATTTATTCATTTATTGAGTATGTGTTGTGTATATGTGTGTGGGCATTTGGGCATGTAGAGGTCAGAAGACAACTTGTGAGAGTTGGTTCTGTCCTTCCACCATGTGAGTCCCAGGTATCAAACTCCTGTCATAGGCTTAGTAGCAAGCACCTTTATTCACTGAGCTATCTCAATGGCACTAAACTAAATTTCAAAAATAAATTTCCAAGCCAGGCATGGTGGCTCATGCCTTTAATCCCAGCACATAGGCAGAAGTAGGCAGCTCTCTGGAGATCAAGGTCAGCCGGGTCTACATAGCAAGTTCTGGTCCCACTGGATCTACAAGGAGACCCTGTCTCGAAAAAAGCCAAACGTGCACACACACACACACACACACATACACACACACACACACACACATACACACACACACACACACACATACACACACACACACACACACACACACACACACACACACACACAGTCTCCAGGCTCGAGAATGTAGCTTGCTTGCTTAGCATGTTCAAAGCACCAAAGAAACAACAAAATGACAAACTAATGATACAAAACACAGCTCACACCTCAAAGAGAATAAGAGATCCCTTATTCTGAGTCAAATGTGAATGGCAAAAGCCTGGGAACATGGGCTTCCCCAAATAACATGTTTCAATATGAAGGTGGTTACATGAACTTTTATAGTCGCAGAACAAAAACAGTCATACATGAAAGCATTTTCTAAATGCACAAATGGGACAATCAGGGAGCCAAGCTACAGCAAAGGGAAACTCTGCTACAGGTTTTACAGATGTTATCTATGGCATTCTTAGCTTTTGAGTTGGTGGAAGCTGGGTCTATTCACTTACTACGTCCCCAAAGCTTTCACATGATAGCCCCAGGGATGTCAGGTCAGACGCAGAGCTGGACAATGGATATTAAGGGAGCTATGAGAATTTAACTCTGAGTCTGCAACATTCTAACTCTCCACAGTAGGGAAGTTCTAATTAGTTTTTCATCTTTGTAGAATCTTTAACATGGGGTGGAGGCCAGAAGGTGACTTCAGGTATCTTCCTTGACTACTCTCCGCCTTATATATTGAACTCAACCTGGAGTTCACCAATTCAGCTACTGTAGTTGGGCACCTGGAATCTCCAGTGTCTGACTCCTGTGTGCCCGGATTATAGGCAGGCTGCCCTGCCCACTTCACATTTTGAACTCAAGTCCTCACACTTGTGTGGCCACTTTACCCACTGAGCCATCTTCCCAGTGTACGTGCCCACAGAAGCCAGGAAAGAATGTTGAATCCCCTCCAGGCATTCAACAGAAATTACAGGTGGTTGTGAGCCACCTGACTTGAGTGCTGGGAACTGAATTTGGGTCACTGCAAGAGCAGTAAACACTCTCATCTGCTGAGCCATCTCTCCAGTCCATTCCTAATTATTTTGAAACCTCAAAAACTGGATGTGGTGGGGCATGCCTGCAATCCCAATACTCAGGGTGTAGAGGCAGGAGGATCTGAAGCACAAGGTCATCTTCAGCTACATAGTCAGTTTGAGACTAGCCTGCGATCCACAAGAAACTAAACAAGGGAGTGATTCAGCAATTAAGAGTACTTGTTGCTGAGCTCAATTCTCTGCAGCTACATCAAGCAGCACACAACTACCTGTAATTCCAGACCCTGAGGGATCTGATGCCTCTGGTCTCATGGGCACCTGCACTCAAGTGCATATACAAACACATAAACACACAGAGACATATAATTTTTTTTAAACATCGAAAAAACACCTTGTTGACCACCTTTGGCTGATGTTCTGATTCAGATCAGTGCCACTATGAGAAGCCCCATGTGCTAAAGTCTTGATCCCAAAGGTGATGTCATTGAGAGGCAGCAGGGTCTTCAGGAGACAAAGTCTAGTGGGTGGTGCTTAGGTCATTAGGAGCACGCCAGCCTGGTAGAAATGATGAGGTTCAGGTTCAGTGAGAAAACTTGTCTTGAGGCAACAAGGCAGAGAAGAGAGGAATAGGGCAGGACATCTGATGTCTGCTGCTGGCCACTGCCACCACACACACACACACACACACACACACACACACACACACACAGAAAACATTTTAAGACATGGTCCCACTATGTAGCCCTGGTTGGCCTGGCACTCACTAGGTAGATGTGGTTGGCCTAAAGCTCAAAGAGATCTCCTTGCTCTGCCTCCCAAATACTGGGATTAAAAGTATGTGTCACTCCAACCATTTTGTGGAAGAAGGACTTAAGGAGAGGGACAGAGGTAGGGCCACACTGGACCTGTGGGGTACTGCAGGGACTGGTGTGATGACCGAGTGGACTCATGAGGCCTGAAGAAAGGATGCCAAGGAGTGAGACCTCATATGCCTGCTCTGCCACTTGTCAGACAACTATGGACCCAGGGGCAGCTAGTAAGCAGCAACTGTCTTCAAGGTCTTTGAGATCAGCTTGGGACTGGCAGCATGAAGGATAAGGGCAGCCAGCTCAGGGCAAGTCACCTCAACCAACACTCTAAATGGCCTGTTCCAAGCTCTCATTTCCCTCTTAGGCTGATGACTGGCTAGATGCCCTGAGCATCTGGAATTTTCCCTCATAGCTTCTAGATGGGCTTTATTGGGTTCTGTTTGTGGTGGCTAATTGCTGCTTTCTGGTTCAGAGGTCCCAGTGGAGCAATCAATTCCTGGGCCCACTGCACACCTGCCAACAAGCAGATGTGGCAGGCAAGGTGGCTACAAAAAATAGTCTCAAGGAATGTGTGCTAGATGGGTCCTGAGGGCACCCAGATTTCTTATTCATGATATGGGGAGGGGAACTTAATGGACCTTAATGGATTGTTGCAGGTTTCCTCGTGGGTCCAGCCCATGAGGGACTGCAGGGAATGAGGGTTCTGGCCAAGGTGGGGATGAGAGGAGCAGAGTTAACACACAGACACTGGGAGTCAGGTGAGAGCAGGCACTAAGTGAGGTGCTACAGACTCATTTATTGCTGGGAAGTACAAGCCTTATATACCTCTCCCCCTGCCCCCCGTGTCCCATAAGTTGGTGTTTTGCTTCCTGATAGATCCCCTCATCTGGGCAGATTGTAGGTTGGCTATTTTGCAGAAGCACAGGCTGCGCTCTCAAGGCAAAAGCTGTGTTCTCTAGTGCAGCCTGTGCTTAAGCCTGGCACATCCCCTCCTACATATCCATCCTTTTTTATTATAGAAAGGTCAGTAGGAGCTGAGGTTCTTTGCCCCAACATAGTTGACCCCATGTCAGAGAGCACCCAGCTTGATGTACTGTGCCTGTCTTAGATCATCCTGACCATCAGGATCTTACCTGTCATAGACTACCAGCCCTTGAAGTGTGTGACCTCTGGCATGACCATGTGAAGGAGGAGGAGGGCAAGAAATTACACAGCTGCTTCTCAGATATCAGTAAGCCAGACCTGTAGGACCACAGGGGGGGGGTTGCAGAGACAAGGTGTCTCCAGACTGCCAGGGAGGAAGCCTGTGGGCATCCATCATGATCTGTAAAGGGGAGCATATTTCCATGAGTGAGCAGTAGGCAGTATTCCCATGGAATAGGAAAGCGCAATGTGGTGGGAAGTTTATAGGTGGGAGGGCACCAGGTCCATGGAGGACACCTGACCCTTGGGGGAGGGAGGGATGATGGCCCCAGTGGCCACAAAGGACACTGTAGTCTCAGATGTGTCTTTTACTAAGGGAGACAAAATTTTGAGGCCCCATAAGGTGCCCTGGCTCCGGTTTCCACAAAAGTCACCTGTTGTGATGGTAAAGAGGGAGTGACAGTGAGAGACATTAAGGGAGGAGGGGTTAAGTACTGGGATGAAGCAGAGTGATCCTGCAAGGGACCATGTGCAGTTTATGGGAACAGATGCATGAATCAATTCCATGATGGGGAGACCGAGGGATTCATTAGTAGTAAAGAGAACTGGGACAGTGGGTGACTGTCCATCTGCAGGGAGGATCAGAGTTGGCAAGTGGACAAGTGCTCAGAGATCTGAAGCCTGGGAAGAAGCACAGCCAAAGGACAAAAGGGTGTCAAAGATAATGAAACCAGAAAAGGATGTCATGGCTTTTCAAACTCGCAGTCAGGCCCAGTCTCCAGATGGGATCCTGTAGCTGGCCGGAGGTCTCTCGATGGAATCCAGATGGGGGCTGTCATGTCCTGTGGAAAAATACAACCATATCCTCATCCTTCTGTCAGGATCAGGGGCTGGTTTCTGCCACAGGGATGAAATAAGGTCCTTCCATCTAACTAGTGGCAGAGGTGTAGCCCAAGGCAAAGAGGACCAATGTTTGTATGCTGGACTGAGACCCCAGTCATCAAACATGAAGAAATTAAGGTGGAACAAAGCCTCAGTAAGAGCCAGGTGAAGGTCATATTTGGCTTCAGCCAAGGGGCTTTTAGCCAGGAGGGACTTAAGTGTCCTGTTGATCCTTTTGACAATGGCTTGTCCTTGTGGGTTATAGGGAATACCAAAGGTATGTTTGATGCCCCAGGAGGAAACAAATTTATTGAATTCTTGATAGGAATAAGTGGGCCCATTATCACTCTTAAGTGCCCAGGGTACACCCATGATTAACATGGCAGACTTTATAGCTTTAATGGCATGTATAGTCTTTTCCCCTGAGAGAGGAAAAGCATAAGTTAGGGAAGAGCATGTGTCAACTATAACATGAACGAATCTCAATTTCCCAAAAGAGGGGTAGTGAGTCAAATCCATCTGCCAAATGGCATTGGGTATCAAACCATGGGGATTTACTCCACCCCTGCTAAGAGGCCCGAAAGGCATAAGCAGGCCACAGGTAGCACATGAGCAGACAAGGTGCTTGCACTGGGACATGGGGATTTCTGGGAGGAGTTTATGAATACTCTGAGGGGACAGGTGGAATTGTTGATGTAAATCTCTTGCTTATTCTAACGGGCTAGACTGGACTGTCATGATCAGGGCATCTGTGGCGGCATTCCCCCGAGCTAGGATTCCGGAAAATGCAGTATGTGAGCAGATATGTGAGATGTACCATGGGTAACTTCTATTTTCTAGGCATTCCTATAGCTTGACCATAGTGAGGTGGAGTTTTTAACATGAGAAAAGGCAAGGACTTTAGCAACCTGAACAGTATAGGCACTATCAGAAAAGAGATTTAGGGGTCCATCCTGGCACTCTGCTAAAGCTTTAAGTATAGCAAGAAGTTCTCCCAACTGGACAGAGGCAGGATTAGGGATGATGTAGGTGATGTCATTTCTTCCAGGACGATGTATCAGGACCCCAAAGTTCTTCTTATTAGCATCCAAAAAGGCAATGGTTGCTTGGGGAATTGGGGATGAAGAAGGAGTGCTGTGGGGTTTAACTTCAAGAGGCAATGTGAGAAAGGCCTGAATTCTTTTGTCTTGGGGCAGGTGATTGTCAATGGTGCCAGGGAAGCCTGGCATCATGGTCTGAAAACTTATGGAATCATCCCAGAGTGCCTGTAGGCTACGGAGGGGAAAGGGGAGCACGATAGTGTCGGGTTCTCTATTGAAGTTTCTTTGTGCTTGAGTGTGCAGTTTGACTGCCAAGCTAAAGGCCAGATCAAACTTTGAGGAAAACTGCTGGGGCTCTGAGTATGAGAGATGGACCCAGATAAGTGTCCCAGTCTGCCAAAGGGCACCAAGAAAGTCAGAAGAAGTCAATAGCACTAAAGCCTGTACGGATTTTAAGGGTTCATACCTGTCGAGGGTTGTTGACGAGAGTGACTCAATGATCTTTTGCAATAAGGCAATGGCTGGGGGAGTTAAGTTAATCTTTGCAGAAGGGTAGATGGGGCACTCCAAAAGACAAAGCAGCACTCTCAATTACTCTGAGGGAATGGGCAAGAATGGTTTAAGCCAATTTATGGTGCCACAGAGTTGTTGAAAATTGGCTAGTGTATAGACCAGCTTTGAATTAAAGGCAGGGGCCATAGGGCATACACCATCCAAAATGGTATGCCCAAAAAAGGCATAAGGAGGCATCTCCTGTAACTTATCTAAGGCAATAGACAAGCCAAGGGCCAATAGATGGGAGAGTAAGTCTCTGGTTACCTTGTGGAGAAATTGTGGGTTAGGCTGGGACAACAGAATGTCATCCATATAGTGAATAAATTGTATGCTATGAAGGATTACTGAAGTGGCTTGTGAGACAAAAAGCTGACAAATAGTAGGACTGTTTTTCATTCCCTGGGAAAGGACTTTCCATTGATATCTGAAGGCCAGCTTGTGGAAGTTTGGTTCCCAAACCGTAAAGGCAAAGTGATCACGATATTGGGGGGCCAGCGGGATTGAGAAGAAGCAATCTCTAATATCAAGTGTTATGATATAATAAGGAGGAATAGCGCCAGGATGGGGCAAGACAGCCTGTGTCGAGCCAATTTTTTCCATTTGGTCATTAATGGCACATAAGGCCTGAAGCAATCGAAAACACCCATTTTTCTTTTTAATAACGAATATTGGGGTATTATATTTACTAGTGGATGGTTCCAAATGTCCAAGGTCTAGCTGTTCCTGAACCAAACTTTTGAGGATAGATAACTTAGGTTCTATAATAGGCCACTGCTCCACCTAGATTGCATCTGTCAAGAGCCAGGTAACCACAGTCAGTGTGAGAGACTCCTTAGTGGATGTCCCAGGAAGGGCAGTGGCCTTTAGAATTGGGGGTACTGGTCAGGGCTCTGATTTCTTCCAGAGAAGCCAAGTTTATCATGGGCTATGACATCATCATAAAAGGCCTGATCATCTGTGGTAAGGACCACACCCATGTCCTCAAGGACATCTCGACCCCACAAGTTGCAGGGGACGTCAGCCACTATGGGAATGAATGTGCCCTTACGCCTGTCTATGTCCTTCTAGTGTACTGGGAGGACAACCAGCTTTGTGTCCTTAATGGGCAGGCCAGGCCGATATTTCCAATGGGGGAACTGAAGAGACTCACTCTCAGTGGTGATGGTAACATCAGCTCCCGTATCCACTAGGCCCTGCACAGTGATCCCATCCAGAAATAAGGTCATTAGGGGGCAGTGATTAAGAATCATAAGAGTCCATAAAATCTGTCTCATTCCCCTTCTTATTTGCAGGGCTGAGCGACGCTCTGTGTGGAATTTAAAGGAGCCAAGTCCAATTACAATCTTTTGCCCAATGAAATCCCTTTTTGCATTTGGGTGCAGCATGTGTCTGAATGAAAGAAGGACCGGTCCACACAAATGTGATTTAATGTAATATGTATGCTTGATGGTTGTGTTAGTTACATAGAAGGAGGTCTGGGTTTGTAATTTTCTCAATGCTCTCTATTTTAAACTTTCCCTTCCTCCTTTTTCCTTCCTCTTATTCTTGGCCTGAGTCTTCACATGAGACCGTTAAAGACAAAAGAGCAATTGAGGTTTTCTGGTCAGGGCTACTCCCTGATGTAAGCCAAAGGCTCTTAGCCCTCTTAGCGGACCCCGACTGCCCACACAGGTGGAGACAAGACAGCTTTTCTGTATCTCCTTCTCCTCTTTGTTTCTCTCTCTCTCTGGCCACTGAAACAGCCCCATGGGCACAGGTCGAGCAAGTAAAAGCCATAGGGCATTCACCGCTAAAAGACTCCCATGAAAAGATAAGAGGGTCCCAGGCATGAATCCCAGATAAATTCGCATCCCCCGCAGAAGAAAAACTGGGCAACGTTAGGTACTTGTTTATAAGCACACCCACTGGTCATTATTATTTGGAGTGCCATATTCTCTCTTTCTTTCCTTCTTACTCTCCCCCTCTCCTGTCTGTGACCTCCACTATGGGTCAATCACTAATTACCCCCGTAAGCTTAACTCTGGAACACTGGAAGGAGGTTGTGGAACGGGCCCACAATTTATCACTGGAGGTCCAGAAGAAGAAGTGGCAGAATCTCTGTTCCTCTGTATGGCCCTCTTTTGAAAAAGGATGGCCAAGGGATGGGACTTTTGACCTTGCTACTATCTTGCAGGTTAAGGAATACATTTTCCACCCAAGACCACACAGACATCCGGACCAGGCGGCCTACATAGTCACCTGGGAAGACTTGGCCCAGAACCCCACATCTTGGGCACGGCCGTTCCTACCTCCTAGGGGAACTGAAGAGACTGACCAGGGGTCTCCTGTCCCTTCTGCTCCCCTGAGTCTTACTTCTTCCCTCCTGCCCCTTCAGTCTGCCCCTGAGAAGAAGTAAAAGCCAGTCCTCCCTGAGGACCAAGTTTCCCTAACCCTCCTTAATCCTCCACCTCCCTATCCACCTACGCAGGCACCTCCACCCCAAGAACTACCTTATCCCTCTCCTGATTCTTCTGAACCTGAAAAATCCCCTCCTCTACCTAACAGACTCCGCTTAAGGAGAGATAAAGGGGGCCCTTCTGATAGAACCTGGACTGCCCAGGTTTTTCCCCTCCAAACTACAGGGGATCAGATCCAGTACTGGCCTTTTTCAGCCTCTGATTTGTATAATTGGAAGACTCATAACCCCTCTTTTTCTCAGGATCCTCAGGCTCTAACTGCTTTAATAGAGTCTATTCTCCTCACCCACCAACCCAACTGGGAGGATTGTCAGCAACTCCTCCAGGCCCTTCTAACCACAGAAGAAAGACAGCGAGTCATCCTGGAGGCCCAGAAAAATGTCCCCGGGCAGGATGGGAGACCCACTCTACTCCCAAATGAAATAGACGCAGGATTTCCTCTGACCAGACCCAACTTGGACCCTGAAACCGTGGCTGGTAGGGAGCGTCTACATCTTTATCGCCAGACTCTATTAGCAGGTCTCAAAGGGGCCAGAAGGCGCCTGACCAATTTGGCAAAAGTACATGCTATAGCCCAAAGAGAAAATCAAACCCCCACAGGGTTTCTAGAACGCCTGATAGAGGGATATCAGATGTACACCTCTTTTGATACCACAGCCCAGGAGTGTCAGGCAGATCTTATTATGGCCTTTATAGGACAATCAGCTTCTGACATTCGTGGTAAGCTCCAATGGCTGGAGGGCCTTCAGGGGTACTCTTTACAGAATTTAATTAAAAAATAAAACAAAAAATAAGTCGAATTTTGGCCACAGTAGTTCAGGGAACAGGACCAGGACAAGGTAGGAACCTGAGAGACAAGAAAAGGCCCCAAGTAGATAAAAGACCAGTGTGCCTATTGCAAGGAAAAAAGGCATTGGGCTCGAGAATGTCTGAAGAAGCTGAACAGTCTTCAAAAGAAAACCCCAGTCCTGACTCTAGGGGACTAGAGAAGTCAGGGCCAGGAGCTCCCCCCTGAGCCCAGGGTAACCTTAAAGATAGGGGGGCAATTGACTACCTTCATGATAGACACAGGAGCTCAGCACTCGGTCCTGACAACAATTGAGGGACCTATGAGTTCCAAAACAGCCTGGGTCGTCCAAGGGGCCACCGGAGGAAAAACATATAGATGGACCACAGAAAGAAAACCTCAGTACAGGGCGAGTCTCTCACTCATTCTCATTGGTCCCCAACTGTCCATACCCTCTTCTTGGGAGAGATTTACTCTCTAAGCTGAGAGCCTATATCCACTTCACTACAAAGGGAGCTACTGTAAAAAAAAAAAAAAGATAAAGCTCCACTACAGGTATTAACCTTATGGCTAAAAGATAAACATCGGTTATATGAGGGACCAATAGCAAAAATTCCTGGTCTATCTGATTGGCTAAATAAAATCCCCTCGGCATGGGCCGAGACAGGAGGCCCAGGTCTAGCATACAACCAGCCTCCAATAGTGGTTACACTAAAACCATCTGCAACTCCAGTTTCAATCAAACAATACCCTATAAACAAAGAGGCCCGAAAGAAAATCAGGCCCCACATCCAAAGACTTTTACAAATGGACATACTTCACCCTTGCCAATCCCCTTGGAACACCCTGCTGCTCCCCGTAAAAAAAGCCAGGGACAGATGATTATAGACCAGTTCAAGACTTAAGAAAAGTCAATCAGAGGATAGAAGATATCCATCCCACTGTTCCTAATCCCTATAATCTTCTGAGTTCTTTACCTCATAGTCATAGGTGGTATACTGTACTTGACCTGGAGGATGCGTTCTTCTGCCTAAGGCTGAGCCTGGTTAGCCAGCCCATCTTTGCTTTTGAATGAAAGGACCCTGAAGCTAGAATATCGGAACAACTAACCTGAACACGACTTCCCCAAGAATTCAAGAACTCCCCTACTCTGTTTGATGAAGCTCTACATCGTGACCTGGCTGACTTTCGGAAACACATGGGACCAGAGAAGACCTCACTGACCAGCTCCTAACAGATACAGATGCCACCTGGTATACGGATGGGAGCAGCTTTCTGCAAAACGGTGAACGTGAGGCGGGGGCAGCGGTGGTCAATAGAGAAAAAATAATTTGGGCCCAAGCCCTGATGGCCGGAACTTCAGCCCAACGGGCTGAATTAGAAGCCTTAACCCAGGCCCTAAAAATTGGCAAAGGACAGAAAGGTCAGCATTATCCATTGCCCTGGACATCAGCGAGACCAGGGGCCAATTGCTCGGGACAATCGGATGGCAGATGAAACTGCCTGTCAGGCAGCAGAAGGTACTTGTATTCTCTACACCCATTCAGACTTTAAGGCTAAAATTAAAACATAAACAAAAGAGATTGTGTCTCATGTTCCCTGGTGAATGCTATCAGATCAAAGGTCGCATCTGGTAAGAGAAAAAAAGAGACACAACCAGGGACTAACTAGAAAGTAAATTTTACTGAGGTCCTCCCAATAGTTATAAATATCTTTTAGTGTTCATAAACACTTTCTCAGGGTGGGTTAAAGCTTTCCCCACCTGGAAGGAGACAGCCCAGACTGTGGTAAAGAAACTGATTAAAAACATCTTCCCTTGATTCGGACTGCCTAAGGTAATTGGGGCTGATAATGGCCCAGCCTTCATCTCCCAGGTAAGTCAGGGAATGGCCAAAGCACTGGAGATTAATTAAAAATTACATTGTGCTTACAGACCCCAGAGTTCAGGACAAATAAAAAAAAATAAATAAAACTATTTAAAAAAACCTTAACTAAATTAACTTTAGAGACTGGCACTAAAGACTGGGTACAGCTCCTACCTCTAGCTTTATTTTGAGCTAGAAATACTCCTGCTATACACTGTCTAACCCTCTACAAAATTCTTTTTGGAGGGCGACCTCCTGTTCTCAATGTAACTTTGTCCCCCTTGCCCTCTTCTTTTGATAACCCCAGCTTAAAAACAAGACTCTTGAACCACAATGGAAAGGACCCTACACGGTTCTCCTGACTATGCCCACAACCCTCAAAGTCCTAAATACATAAACCACTCTGACTGGAAATTAGACAACTCCAACTAAAAATTAGTCGCTATCATCCTCATCTCTGTGGCCTTGATCATCCTTGTTGTCATCATCACATTGGTACTCACTGACCTTGCTGCTATGATGCTTCCAGAAAACTCATAGATTTTATGATTAAAATCTTGCCATAAGAAAAGGGGGGAATTATGGAATCAAACTAAAGCCCCCCAGGTTAAAGTGGATTCAAACCAAGTCCCCGAGACCAAAGAAAAATATTCAGAAGAAAAAAATAAAAAATAAAATAATTCTAATTACTGAAAAAAAGCTAACCTTTTCATGCTCCATACACAAGCCGGACATCACCCGAAACTTCCCCCCTCCTACTGCTGCCGGCCCCCTCCCACTGCTGCTGGTTGTGGTTTGTGGTTTTTGCCTTTAAAAGACACCTGTAAGCTAAGCTCGGGGCTGCTGTTCTCTCTCTCTCTCCGAGTGAGGCAGGAGCCCGTCTGCGCAAACGATTAAATCCTCTTGCTTGTTGCATCTCCTGGTCTGAGGACTGAGTTATTGGGGTGCGGCCTCCGTGGACGTTGGGTACCCCAGCCTGGGGGGGTCCTACAATGTGTACCCATCCTAACCACATACACAAGAGGAGTCATCCACCCCTGAAGACCCTCAAAAGCCCCAACCCTGTCCACCTGGGGCAGCTCCTACTGATAAAACTGTGACTTGGGAAGTAAGCTGAATAAACTCTTTCTTCCCCAAGTTGGTATTGGTCGTGTGTTTTTACACAGCAATAGAGAATCAAACTAGGACACCTTCCCTCATCTGCATCCCCCATAACCCCTCACCAGGTTTCATGCTGTCATATATGTTAAGGCCTATTGAGTCAAGTTTGTGTACCCAGATGTCCATAGGTTCTCTTTATTTATTTATTGGTTGTTCGATTGTTTTTTTTTGTTTGTTTGTTTTTTGTTTTGTTCTGAGACAGGGTCTCCCTGTATCTCCAAGTGGCCTGGAACTCACTAGGTAGACCAGGCTGGCCTCCATCTCACAGAGATCCACTGGCCTCTGCTCCCAAATGCTGGGATTAAAGGCATGTGCCACCACAGCCGACAATGAATATAGCTTAAAATTAAAGTTGCATGTGTTCCAGGAGCACTAATGTTGACTCTGTATTACATTTTAAAAAAATGAGAATCCTATGCTGCCAGTTTCTGCATCCCCAGTGATGGCCTTTCGAGGGCACCCTTTACCAGCTGACTCTTGCTGGGCAGAAGCCTGGTCCAGCTGGGCACATCAGTGCAGACAGGGAGGAAGACAGTAGGTACCTATGCCCTGACATCAGACAGGCCTGATTGCTAAAGCTGGAGAGACTCAACCTTCAAAGAGATCTGGCACATAGCCCCTGACCAGAAAAACAACAGGGACCAGGCAAGCAGAGGGGCTGGAATGCATACCATCAGTCCTGCGTTGCCAAGCCACATGCTGCAATTAGCAGGGGATCCTGGGGAATCCGACAGCTTCTTCTGACCTCCGTGGGCATTGCACAACACGGGTGCACTTACCTACATGCAGACAATACACGCATACACATAAAATAAAAATAATAAATAATTTTTTTAATCTAGTGCAAAAAAAGATTAGTCTCTCACACAGAGCAAGTCTTTGGATTCGGTGTCTTTCATTTCTTTGTCTTTTTTCGATCTTATGGATCTTTTAATTTAATTAGAGAATTTAATTTATTTAGTTTTAAAATAATTATAGATAGAACTGGAGACATGGGTCAGCAGTTAAGAGCACTAGTTGCTCTTGCAGAAGACCGGGGTTTAGTTTCCAGTACCCACATGACAGCTAACAACTGTTTACAATTCCAGCTGTAGGGAATCTCAAACCAAGCATCCTGCCTTGACCTCAGTGCAAAAGCTGCCTCACATTCTTCTGAAAGTTTAAATATAAATTTCAAATATCAGCAACTATTCTTTGAATGAAACAAAGCAAAGCAAAACTCTCATTAATATAAACTCTATAATATTCATTTTCTTATTACAAATAGTAGGCAAATACAGAAAAACAAATATGTGACTCCATTCAGTAGATCCTGAGTTGATGATAACAGAATCAATAGGAAGCACCTAAAAATAACTCTTACAGATGTGTTAAGTCCACTGATTAATTTATTCTGAACATAAATATCATGAAGAACAAAGTAATGATTCAATTAAAGTTTAATGAGCTTTCACAAGAGGAAAATAAAATATTATGAGCAAATATTTACTGAATGACAGTAACAACATATTATGATCACACACTGAAAAGGAAAAATGACAACTTAAGTCATATAAAATCAATCTAAAAATTAAGACAGAAAGCCCAAATATACTATATAATATATATACTATAGAATTATATATATGTAATTTAATATCTGTATATCTCTTTCTATATTATGAAACAAAACCATGGAAAACACTTCAGTGGTCTGTGAACCAGAAATAGTTTAACAAACATATATTTTTGAGTTTGAGATTGTGGTTTGTTGGTTTGTTAGTTGTTTTTGAGACAGGGTCTTCGTGTAGTCCCAGCTTGCCTGGAACTCACTACATAGATCAAGATGGCTTAGATATCATATTATACATTAAAGAAAAATGACGACCAGAATGAGCCTGGAGAAATATTTCTCATTGTTTTTCCTAAACTTTAATTTCTTATTATTTTTCAGCATTAATTATTACTTTATAATCATATGAGTTTTTTTAATTTTTACAAATTTCCTATACTATATTTTGATCACAATTGCCCTGCTCCTTGTGTGCACTCTTCTTAGAGACCCTACTGATTTTTTTCAACTGTCATATATATATTAAGGAGTATTGAGTCAAGTTTGTATCCCAAAATGTCCTTACGTGTGCATCCATCCACTAGAGCCTAGTTAATTGGATCTACCATCATACACTTAGAGAAAACCAACTAGAGCCAAATAGCAATGCATTCATCCCTCTGTTTTTGGACCATTTCTCACTGCTCTATTGCCCAAGCCTTCTGTGCTAGCTAGTAAGAACCAGCCCATTGCCAATGATCCCTGAGTTTTAGGAGGCAGAGGTTTGAAACAGGTGTTTGATTCAGGGATAAGCACTCTGAAACCTGTTGTTCTCTGAACATTGGCTAATTGTGGATTTCTGTGTTAATCACCATCTGCTGCATAAAGAAATTTTTCTGGTGAGAGGTGAGAGATGCATTCATCCTATATGTAGAGTTTGTATTAAAGATGTGTCACTTGGGCCAGGCATGGTGGTGCATGTCTTTAATCCCAGCACTTGGGAGGCAGAGGCAGGCAGATCTCTGTGAGTTCAAGGCCAGCCTGGTCTACATAGTGAGTTCCAGGACAGCTGGGGCTACAGGGAGACCCTGTCTCAAAAAGATCAAGAAAACAAAAAAATCTAAACAGACATTTTTTCTCTGTGTTTGACCAGTTCTAGAACTCTGTAACAGTCTCAGTCTGTTGCCAAACAGAGCTTCTTTGATGAGAGGCACACTTGTCTGTAAATATGAAGATACATATTGGAGGCAGAAATATTGTAAAAGTCAGGGCCAGGGATGATCACACCAGAATCTTTCAGAAAGTTGGCTAGTTATTCATATGAACTCACAGCAATGATGATAGCATGCACAAATCCTTTGCAACCTAAATCAGACAAAATTCAACCACAGACATGGAAAAGTGGTTGAGAAATTGCATTCCAACCTAAGGAACTTTTGACAATTGATGGTTACTGGGAGGAAGTAAGACAGTGTCTTAAAGGGAAAGGACTCATGATGGGCCCAGTGGATGGACCCACACTGACATTTGGTGACACAATCAGACTCTATAAGTATATATAAAAAAAAAAAGAGGAAGGGATTAAACATAATCAAACTACATCGCATGAAAATCTCAAAAACTAAAAAAAAAATTAATTTAAAAAAGAAAGTTCCCATTCTGTTCCCCTCATCTCTCCTTTTTCCTTGACACCATCCCACTGAGGCTGCTGGAGAGCACCTGAGTCTCTGGCATGAATTCGCCAAATCCAGGCATGACCACGCCCCTTCTTTGGAATAGTCTCCAGTCCAACTGCTCCAGAATTCAGTCCTTGCCTGATACCTAGTAAGAATCAGTTCGTTTTGGTCACAAGGACTCTCTTTGGACCCTGGTTTCATCCTTCTCAGTCTGCCAGAGAGCACCTGCATAGCCCAGGCACATTGCCCTCCTGCACAGCTCCCCATCAGCCTGCATGGATCCTTCTAATTCCTCCAATAAAATATAAAAAGAGAGAACCTGAGGTCCAGACCAACTAACTATTCAAACTGGATCATAAAGCAACCAAACTACATCAACAAAAAGAATAAACTTCAACCCAACAAAGGCATATTTGAGTTTTATAACAGACACACAAGCTAAAAGGGAAATCCACATACTCAGAAATAAATTAAAAATACAAATAATATGAAAAGCCTCTAATATCTCTCAAAAAAATCCAACCAGTCCTATAGAAGTGTTCTACAATGATAATAATCTAGAAGAGCACAGAATTTAAAAGAATGAACATAAACATGATCAAAGCAGTTAGTGAATTTAAGAACACTCAAACAGCTCAAAGAACGTAAAGAGGATCAGGATAATCTCCTGACTGAAGCTCAAAAAAAATACAAATACATAGAAGAATGAAATGACAAAGAAAATTCCAGATTTTAAAAGATAATTCACAGAAGGAATTGAAATATTGAAGAAAACTCAATCTGCAATGAAGATGGACTTGAAAAACATCAACAAGTCAATTTGAAACTACAGGAAGAAGCCTCACCAACAGAATAAATGAAGTCGAAAACAGAGTATCAAGAATAGATCATAAGGTTGAATTGACTGTAAAGGAAAGAATATGAACACAGGCATGAAATATGAAGGAAGTGTGGGACATCATGAAAATACCAAATTTATACATCATAAGTAAAGAAGAAGAAGAATCCAGGTCAATGGCATTGACCAGATTGGCAAGAGGTTTATAAAAGAAAACTTATCTAAATGGATGAAAGACATACCTATACAAATACAAGAAGCATGCAGAACACAAACTAGACAGGAGAGAACAGAATAGAAACTCCCCATGGCCTATCATAGTAGAGACACTAACTATACAGAACACAGAAAGACTATTGAAAACTGCAAGAGAAAAGCAATAAGTTACATATAAAGGAAAATACATAAGAATTACAGCTGAGTTTTCAATGTAAACTATAAAAGTCAAAAGTACTGGAGAAAAGCATCCCACGTTCCATTGATGCCAAGCCAGGATACTTTACCTGACAAAGCTGTCTTTATAGTAGAAGGGGAAAAATATCTTTCATGACATAATAAGTTGAAATCACGTATTCACTGAGGTCACTCTCTAAGCATAAATTAGCATCATCCCATATCAGTAATGTAATTTAGATAATAGGTATTACACTATAAAATATATTGCAATCCTTTCCTAGAAAGTTGGCATTTAATTCACGAGTTACATGCCTGTACATGTACTCAGGGCATAAACTTGATACAGGGAAACTGAAACCCTGATAAATTCGTACTTACTATTCCCACCTGATAATAATCAATGCTTTTTTAAGCCACTTAGACTGAAACCTGGAATATATTTTTATTTTTCTTAATGGAATATTCTGAGAATAATTGTTATCCAATACACATTCCCACAGGAAAATGATGTGCAATTAGCTTATTTTTGAATTAGACTAAAACTTGAGCAAAATGAATCTCAAAGGCAAAAACAAACATTGAAATCTTCTGAAACAACCTGTCAGGATTAATCAATGGAAACTCAAAGAAGATCTACACTAAGGTGAGTAAATACAGTGGCCTCTGTAAATTTCAAGAGAACATTACTAAAAATGGGTTGTCTTCAAAGATCTAGCAGAACCCTTTACTACACAAAGATATGTCTATGCTTACAGTACACTACTTTGTCATAAAAAGACTAATATATAGAACAAACTTGTAATAAGGAATTCAAAATGCTAATGTCATTTTTAATAATGCTTAATTTTAAAATGAACTTACAGATTCAGTCATCTCTTAACAAGACATTCTGACAATTATTATTTACTAAGTGCTCCTCCTGGCTCCATTTTTTTTAGTGACGCAGAACAGTCAATGGAGAGATAATTTGTTACCATATTAATGCATTTATATTCTTAATTCAGAATGTCATTATTGCTCCTTGATCCAAAGGCATTATCTTAGTGATTTTTGTTAACTTGCTAAATTCTCTGAACTTCAGACTCTTGGTCTCTAAATGGAATTGCTCTTATAATCTTCTTGCAGCTATATTTTGTGACCCTCTGAGTTAGTATTCGTGAGATTCTCAGAAAGCTGCCTAGCACACAGTGCCTTTGCTGGAGCCCTTGTTATTTATTTCCATTGTACATCCTCCTCAGCCTTTCTTGGCATTCTGTACTAAATATTGATGGCTTATCAGAGCCATGTTTGCTTTGGTATTCTCACTGCATAGCTGTGGCATCAAAGACAGTAAAACAAATCTAGATTGGACATACGATGTAGATTTTGTGTTCAACAAACAATCACGGATGAACTAAATCAGATAGTTAAAAGTCAGAGGTTCCCTCATCCACTACTGGAATAAGTCTTTTCCTATTGCTTCTTTAAACTGAAATGAGCTTTGGCAATATGTAAATTTTATACTTCAGTGGCTGTTTTACAAATTATATGAACAATTTAAAATATAAAATAAAATAGCTATCTAACTTTACAGTTGAGTTACTTTTGATTGAAATAATTGAGCCTTGACATGATCATCAAAATAATTACCTCAAAACATCTACTATGTTTAAGACATAACATACAAAAGTTTCAATTACTATGAGTGTAGCTATGTGTGATTTTGGCATGACAGAATCATACTTTCTTTCAGGACTTTAACAGAAAGGGAAGGAAGAATCACTAGGGTGCCATCTGGAAATATCTTGTCTTCCTGGAAGAGCATGTTAGAGGCTGGGATTGCTCTCCATTCTTAAACCATACTCATGTCATTTTTTTCTGAGTTGTTTGGATTATCTCCTGAGTCACTAGTGTTATTTTTACCATAACTGTCCATCTGGCATCTATGATCATGAGACACGTGCATTATGACTGGCCTTTGATAATTTTAGGTTAAGTTAGACCCCTTTCCTCTGGATTGTTCTAATGTCTTATCTATTCATTCTCAGAATAAATTCAGTTGAGGATGGGGAAAATTTTCTCTACAGCCAGCTCTCAATTGACAGTGTTCTCAGAACCACATTTTTACTTCTCCTGAAACAAAAATTGAGCCTTGTTTTTACCATGCTATCTATAAATTGGTCTCTCTGTTTTGCTCAATATTCATCCCAGTGAAAAAAATAAAATTTGTTAATGAGACAATTTTCATGTACAAATTCAAAACTTCCATTTATAATCTTAATTCAGTTGGGTCTGAAACCCTTCTTTTCATACTCCATCATAAAAATTCAAGGATAAATAGGTAAAACGATATGCCACCTCAAGCATTCTTTTTTTTTTCTGAATAAAGCTCCTCCTCATATTTACTTTTCCAAACTCAACAGTATAACAATTATGTAATCAGATAACAAAAGTGCCAAGTATGTTGAAAATGATATTAAAGCACATATTTAAAATATGGAAACTGTACCACTTTTTTGGTTGAACAAAGATGAACAGAGTTAAAATAAGTCTCAAATACTTAAAATAATCATAGAATTATTAATACCAGTTCTATACTTGTCTCTGAGTATTAAATAGGATAGATACCACTGTATCTCAAAGAATGAGTTTCACAGACCAAAGGCAGGAATAAGTGCATATTATCATAATATGGCATAAGTAAACTATGGAGGATGTCTACTAAATAGGAAGCAAAACAGTCTACCTCAGAGTAAGGCTTACAAACAAATTAATATTCAATCGTTGATATGCTAGTTATTTCAGAATACTTTTGATTAGGTGTTTTACAAACATGCTAACTCTGTATTTCTCTTCCTAAAGCCTCATATTATCATAATCTATGTTTGACAGCTTCCTGACAAGCAGGGAAAGGACAGCCTTAGCACATGAGAATTATCTGGTCATTTCCTGTAATGTCATCAAAGTTTGAAATATATATATAGCACTTACAACACACATTAACAGTAACCTATACTCAATGGTTAACTGTATTTGCTTTCAGATCTATGATACAGAAACCATAAGCTTGTATACACACTGCCATGCCCTGTACTCTCTGGTAAACTCTTCATTTGTGCATTTTCATTTGGCAACAAATGACTTCTTTGCATTTTTCACTCTTATTTTCCTTGGAGTATAAACATTTCTCCAATGCTTTTTTAAAGCTACTTTAAATTCAGAGGCAATTATGCAGAATCAGGTCCAAAACTGACAGCATGTCTTTGCCTAAGAACCACACATTTTATTTATGTCTTCCTTGATTTAGTACTTTTTTTTATTTAAAGTAAAAATCCCCCCATTATTCCCACCCTCCCCTCATAACATTTGCCTTCAACTATACCCCCTATCCTGAGTTCCCCCTTTCCCCACCCCCACGGTCCCCTGCATGTTCCTCCCTCCTCCCCTCCCAGACACACCCATTTTCTTACCTCCCCCTTGTAACATCTGTTTCCTACTAGCCCCCTGTACTGTGTGGGGGCATGGATGGGGGAGGAGGTATACATTTGATTAAGAACTGTTATATAAAATGTGCAAATACTCAGTAAAATATTTAAAAATTAAAAATGAAAAGTAACTTAAAAATAAAAATTAATGCAATAATAATTACAATAGTGTAAAATCTAAAATAATTCTAATCTGTAGTCAGATTATACATTGAGCTACTGGCCTGAATCAATAGTGTATTTTCAAATATAATGGTCTCTCGTGATTTACTCAATAATTAACTGTCCTTAATTTTCTTTAAGGAATGAACAGTGTTTGCATCAGTATTACCCACAAGTAAAGAAAACATGTACAAAAAAAGAAAATTACATTCTTGCTGATATAGATGAATTTATACCAAATGGATATAGTTCATCCTTATCAAGTAATAAAATGATAAAGTGTGGTATATTCATAAAATACAAAACTATTCAGCAGTAGACTGTGCTAAATCTACGACACAAGGATCAGCATAGCTGAATTTTAATATTAACCAGACATAAACATGTTACTCAAATTTTATGAATTTCGATGACAGGCAACAAATCTATGATGACAGAAATCATGTCAACTCTAGTTTAGAATAGAACATGTATATCTATAATGCAAATAAATTTTAAAAATATAGTGTGATGAGAAGAAAAAGAAAAACCTCCCTTCATTGCCTCAAAAGAAGTAATTTTTCAAAAGTCGTCTAAACTTATCTGGTATTTTTTTGTGTGTATATCTATATCATAGCATAATAATTGTCAAATGAAACTTTACATTTAGGGCTCACATCATGATGTTTTGTGGGACATATGCGCATTGTGAAGGGATAAGCATTCAGACCCAGCTCATTGTCTCTTCACTGTCTTTTAATTTTTCCCCATCATGTAAGAATATTCAAGACCTGTTCTTAGAAAATGTCATGTTTACAATTCAGCTTCACTTACAGCAGTTACCACACTGGATGCTAGTTCTCCAGCATTGATTCATCCTTCGTAACTGAAATCTTGGTGGTCTTCACTCAATGACTATAAAGTATCATCACAGGCCACCCCTATTTTCAGGCAACTGGTCTTCTGCTCTCTGCTTGTACAACTTTGATGTATTTTATCCCACATGTTAGCACAATGTTGTAATGTAATATGCCTTTCTGTTATTACTTTAAGTTTCTCCACAGTTTTCCACAAATTTCTATATAATTCACATAAAAAAATCTTTAACCTAGCATAAAATATCATATTAACATGTGGCTATACATCACTTAATAAATTTTGAACTGAATTTCCACTTAGTATTTTACTATACTAAACAATGATTGTGTGAACATTTGATTTACATATTTAATAAGCTGTAACTTTTCTACAGATCAACTTTTCAGAAGCGGCTTGTCTGCTGAAGATCTTTTCAACTAGTTGGGCCCTAAGGTAAGAATTTTTAAATAACTATGTTCTCGGGTCATTACTTACTATCATGGCTGAACCAGCAAATCCTCTCTTGGTTTAATTTATTTTTGAGTTGTTCTTGGTTTGCTTTGAATTTTTCTCTCTCTCTTTTAGATACAGTAAATATCAGGAGTTTTGAGTTTTAATTTTTTAATTAATTCTTTGATAATTTCATGCATGTTTGCAATACAGTATGATCACCTGCGGTTTGTACTTTTCAACTCATCCTAAAACCACAACAATGTGTCACCATCGTGATGTCTTCTTTTTTGTTTTCAAAAAATTCACTGAGTCTAATTAATGCTTTCCACATGTGCATGAGTGTGGGAAAATTTTGCCACAGCATAGATGAACCACCAGTGATCGCACCCCCAAAGAAAAATGCTTCTCTGCCTCCAGCCCCTACCAACTGCCAATAGTTTCTCAGTGGGTTTAGGGCTTTGTGAGCTCCTCATCCATCCTCCCTTCAGATCTTGCTAGAATTTCACTGCCTTGACCTTGTGCAGGCCTCCTTCAGGTAACCAGAGCTGCCTTGAATTCATGAGAGCAATAGCTGTGTCTTGAGCAGAAAGCTGCATTTCACATCACTCCTTTCCCTCCTCTGGCTATTTCTTTCAGCCTCCTCTTCTGAGATGTCTCCTGAGCCTTGAGGGTGTGAGAGATTAATAAAAATTTCCCATTTAGGTTGAGTATTATAGTCAGTCA
Organism: Nannospalax galili; assembly: GCF_000622305.1. NCBI lineage: Eukaryota > Metazoa > Chordata > Mammalia > Rodentia > Spalacidae > Nannospalax > Nannospalax galili. Next base: position 264,945 of record NW_008340932.1, read on the forward strand.
TCCACAGGTAGCCACCTTGTACCGTAGAATGCTAACTGTATTTTGAATTAGGGCATTCACATAGTAATTAAGTTAAAACGCAAACAATTAGCAGTGACCTCACCTAACAAAACAAGGACCTTCCAGAAGAGATGAAGACAGAAACAGAAAGACAACCCCAGCACATACTTCATTTTGGAAGAAGCTGAGCATTATGTTTAATCAAATAACATAATGTTTATACTAATGTTTCTTTCTGAGATTTTTTTTACTGAGGGCTAGAGAGATGGCTCTGCTGGCTGCTCTTTCAGAAGCCCCAGTTCAGTTTCCAGCACACATGTGGCAGCTAATAGCCATCTGTAACTCTAGTTCCAGGGCATTTGTTGCGCTCTTCTGACCTCCATGGGCACTACACGACACAGGTGTGCTTAACCATGCAGGCAAGACACTCATTTGCATAAAAATTAAGGATTTATTAGCATTTATCATAATACAGAGTGCCAAATATGGTCCATATCTATTTATAGTTTTCAAAGTAAAACAGATATCACTACATCTTCTATACTTAAAATATATTAGTAACAAAAACCTATTTTCTCAGGCAATATGACATTAGTGTAAAGGCATTTTGAGTATATGATGCTTACTTGTTTATTTTTGCAATACTTTCTAAACTGAACATTGGAATCTAGCCTTTGTAGCACACACCTGTGATCTCAGTATTCAGGTTGAGGAAGAAGGAAGATCAGGAGTTCAAAACCAGCCTTGGCTACATAGTAAATTTTAGATTAGCCTGGGTACATGAAACCCTATTTCAAATTTAAAAAGCCAAGAGGAAGAAAGTTAGTTGCACGCTTCATTTTTCTATAGCTTTTCTTTTAATCAAAATCCACTATCACTCTATCCTTCCTATAATCAACCATTGACATGAGAAGGTTGAATATGTCTACTGCACATTAAAAATAACACTTCTAAATATCACATAATTTTAGTTTGTTCTCCTGAGTTGACACAGTATTTATACTCAACTTCTTGTTGTGTGTTTTTAGTTCTACACAGAGTACATAAACTTCTTGTATATAAAATGTCTCCTCTTACCAACAACTAAAAGAATCTCAGAAGACCTCACGTAAGGAAGGACATGGGGGCCTGAAATGACTGTCTGTAAAGCATATCTGTAGGACAGCATAAGTTGCCATGTTATTTAGAAATAATTGTTGAAAACATTGATAGGAAATATACTTCATTTTCTCATAATGAGTAGCTGAAATTAATAAAGACCCTCCATGAATGAGATGTGTGCCAGAGGATCACGTCACAATGAAAGGAAATATAACAGGGAAGCCTAGGATGAACAGCCTACAGTAACTTATTTCCTGTATTTTTAGCATTTGTGCATCTCTGTAGTCACCTCTATACCCTGGAAAAAGAAACATTTGATGGGTGGGGGTGAGGTTTGCCCATATCTTTGTATATAAGGATAAGCATTTAGAATACAGTTGGAAACCATATTGTTTTAGCAAAATGCCGGTAATAGGTAGTCCTCGTGGGTCTCTGACTTCTCCAAAGATGGGTTCTTGGCTAATACCAAGAGTGGGTTCTCATCTACAGAGTGGAACTTGAGTCCAAAGACAGCTATTGGTTACCCCCATGATAAAAGTGTCACTATTGCACCACTAGGGGTATCTTTGAAGGCTGATCATTCTTATAGTTCATAGACTTTACAACCACATTGGAATTTTGATTACTTTTCTTGACAGCTTATTTAGAACCTTCTAATTCTATGTGAGTTGGTCCTCAGGGAAGGGGCTTCCAGGTCAACAGGAGTTACATTCCTAAAAGTCTTGTGTTCAAGTTTGTGATGTCATCAGCAATAGACTCTTTAAAAATATTTATTTATTTATTCATTCATTTATCTATCATGTATGTGTGTGTGCACCATATGTACAATGGGACCTACAGAAGTCAGAGGTCAGAAGAGGTCATAAAATCTTCAAGAAATAGAGTTATAAGTCATTGTAAGCCACTCAGTGTAGGTGCTGGGAACCCAGTCCAGGTACCCTGTAAGAGCAAGAGCTCTTAACTGCTGAGCCACCTCTCCAGTCCCCAAAATAGGGTCTTAAATTGAATTTCAACATATTTGTCTTTAAGATTTATTTTTATTTCAAATCATATATATATATGTACGTGTGTGTGTGTGTTTGTATGTGTGTGTGTGTGTGTGTATCTTTGTGTGTGTCTGTGTGTCTGTGTGTGGCTGATGGAACTCTACATTGTGATCATTGAGCCATCTCCACTATTACCATCTTAAGGATAGACTTTCTTTTTGTCATTATTTATATATTTTTAGAATAACTTACCACATAAATCTTGTGGAGGACAGTATCTTGCTATTGCTCCCAGCTATGAAATTTGCCATTTGTGATGGTTTGACTGATAATATGCCCCAGAATCTCCAAGTATTGGGACATTTTTGTCCCCAATTGGTGGTAGTGCTCTGGGACGTCTTAGAGGGTGTGGCCAGGCTGGAGGAAGTAGTCACGGTGGGCAGGCTTGCAGAATTCTCAAGCCTTGCTGGATCTCCATGCCTGCTCTGCTTACTGTGCCTGTTTGAAGATGTGATCACTTGGCTTCTGCTCCTTGTCCAGCTGCCTCTGCCACCATGCCATCCCACCATGATGGTCTCTTCACACTTTGGTACAGTAAGCTAAATAAATGCTGCCTTCCATAAGTTCCCTTGGTTATGGTGTTTCCAACAGAAAACACATCATTTTTGCCAAAGCTTCACCATTTTGGCCCCAGAAAATATTATCATTCACCAGAAATGCCATACTGACAGCTTCGGTTTGTTAGATTTTTGTTTCTACTCATGACCTGACTCTATCCCCTTCCCACCTATAATTAGACATAAAATTAAGAGCTAGAACAATCATTCAAAATGTAAAGGTAATCATTTATTAATGTATCATGCCTTAAAACTTCTGAATGCCTTAAAGTTACAGTGAAATCCACATTGCCATTGTGACCTATATTGTCTAATTCTATTAATTTTACATTTTCTCATCACCACCTAATCATATTATTTTCCATAAAGCCAAAATTAACAAAGTCAATATTGGCATCAAAAGCTAAGTTCTTTTCTATGAGATATATTTTTAAAATATTTTCTTTTCTTATCTTTCTTCCTTTATTCTTTCTTTCTTTTCCTTCCTTTTCTTTAGTTTTATTATTGTTGTTGACAGGCTTCACTGTAAGCTAATGTAACCATGAACTCAAAGTCTTGATCAAATTCTGCATCATCTTAGCCTCACCCCCTCAAATATTGGGGTTACAGGCATGTACAACCATACCTGGAAAGGAAAGCATTTTCAAAATTTATTCTTACTTAGATTTACAGAGTGTTTTTCCCAAGATTCAGTGTAAATATAATTCCTTCTTAACCTTCTTACTTCAGTTTTAATTTATTGCAGCAAAAATATTTTTCTTAGCATCTCACATGAAATTTCTTTCCTAGGTTGTCCTAATCTATCTTCTTCCTGAATTTATTCATGATACCTAATGTATTCTGCAAAAATCCCATTAATAGAATATGTACTCTTAACAGATCTCCTTTGTTCCCTAGAGCAGATCAGTGAAATGAGAGACAAATAATTTACCTGCTGGTTAAAGATTACCTGGTCTTAAGTAGAAACTCAAGGATGTATTTGTTCAGTGAATGAGAAGATGATTCACAGAAACCAAGAAAATAAACAACAGTTGATATAAGAAATAAACTGCTAGATCATCTCCCGCAATGTCAAGGATTATTTCCATCTTCTTTCTCTGATTTTTCTTTTGTTGTATTCCATTCTTTTTCTTAATATTATTTGCAATTTTTTATTCTATTTTTAAAAAATATTTATTTATTATTCTTATTTTACATGCATGTATGAAAGCACAATCACGTGGTGCAATGCCTGTGGAGGTCAGAAGAAGGCATTGGATTCTCTGGAACTGAAGCTATGAATGACTTTTAGCCATCATGTGGTTTCTAGGAAACAAAACCAGGTCTTCTGCAAGAGCAGCCAGTACTATTAACTGCTGAGTCATTTCTCCATTCCAATTTTTATTATTCTATTTTTTTAAAGAGGCAAAATGTCTATAATTCTGGACTGTGTAGCTGAGGTATTTACTAAAATTCAGTCTTGAATCTCTGAAACCAACTTCAGATTTTCAAATAAGACTATGACAGGGTTTTAATTCAGACACTATAAATTTGATGGCGAAGGAAGTCAGAGTTAGGACTAAATGACCAACCTAAAAATAAACAATTCTAAGAAAATATTGATTTAATATAATATGTGAGTATAAGTTTTATAAATATATAATAACTATAAATAAGCATTCTAATTTATTCCTGAGCTAGTTATTATACAGTTTGCAGAAATCTCATCAATAGAATAATTCTTACTATTGAATGTCAATAATATCCTAGAAAGTACTTCCTTAAAGTTAATATCTAGTTCTTTGTCCTCTCAAATAGATGAGTTTCCAGTTCCTTCATGGGTCCTGGAAATACCAGCCAGGTCACTGAGTTCATTCTCGAAGGAGTCTCAGACATTCGGGAGCTGCAGATCCCCCTATTCCTGGTCTTCCTTGTCATCTATATACTGACTGTGATGGGGAACCTGGGCATCATCACCCTCACGAGTGTCGACTCTCGACTCCAAACTCCCATGTACTTCTTCCTCAGACATCTTGCTATCATAAATTTTAGCAACTCCACCGTCATTGCCCCCAAAATGTTGGCCTACATTTTAGCAAACAGAAAAAGTACATCATACTACGAATGTGCCACTCAATTGGGAGGATACCTGGTGTTCATCGTAGCTGAACATGTTGTCCGTGATGGCCTACGGCCGCTATGTGGCCATCTGCAGCCCCCTGCTCTACATGGTGGCGGTGTCTCGGAGGGTCTGCCTTCTGCTGGTGTCCCTCACATACCTATATGGCTTTTGTACAGCCATTGTCGTTACACCTTGTGTGTTCTCTGTATCTTATTGCTCTTCCAATGTCATCAACCACTTTTACTGTGACATTATGCCTCTGCTAACATTGTCCTGTTCTGATACCTTTGTTCCAGAAACAATCATCTTCATATCTGCAGCTTCAAACATTGTTTTTTCCATGACTATAGTTCTGATATCTTATTTCAACATTGTTCTGTCTGTCCTAAAGATACGTTCGTCAGAAGGCAGAAGAAAGCCTTTTCCACCTGTGCTTCACATATGATGGCTGTTGCAGTTTTCTATGGAACATTGTTGTTTATGTATTTGCAGCCTCGAACCAACTATTCATTAGATACTGATAAGATGGCCTCCGTGTTTTACACCCTGGTGATCCCGATGCTGAACCCTATGATCTACAGCCTGTGGAACAAAGATGTGAAGGCTGCTGTAAAGAGATTCATTGAAAGTCCATATGATTCCTTTAAATCAGCATAATTTTTGGACTGCACATGACCACATTGCTTATTTATGCTACTGTTCTGTACGGAAAAGAAAGTGCGTAGTCTGCTGATCTGCAGGTTTTTCTGAAATTTTAAGAATTAAAATACATATGACTTGAGAAACACTGAATAATTATGAAATAGAAGATCTGCTTGTTTTAATTTTTGAATTAAAAAATTAAGTGTATAAATGTGTTGCCTGTATATAAGTACACCCCATGCATCTATGCTGTGCAAAAGAAGGCGTTGGACCCCCTGGGAGGAAATGGAGTTATAGACAGTTGTGAGCCTCTTCCATCCTGTGGGTGCTGGTAACCAAACTGGAGTCTCTGGTTAAGAACAGTCACTGCTGTCTGTCTATGCCCTTTTTTGTTTGTTTTATTGTTTGTTGTTTTCTTGTTTGATTGTTTGAGACAGGGTCTCTCTAGCTCCAAGTGTCCTGGAACTTGCTACTAAGATCAGGATGACCTTTATATCACAGATATCTTCCTGTCTCTACCTCAGAAGTGCTGGGAAAAAGCAAAGCAGAAGGTTTTAGAATTTCTAGGTTAATACAGAAATAGGGGCACGGTTCAAAAACTTTGCACAGGGAAAAGAGGTAGAAAGTTAGAAAGATATATTTCCTATAGTCCAGAGTTATACAATTAGAAAAGTATTCAAGTGCAATGACAAAACATTGGTAAGAGATGGGAATCAATTTTATTGTAATTTTCTTACTTTCCTAGTTCTTTTGACAAACTATGTGGTTGAGGGCAGTGGGTCACTTTATCTTGAAAATGATATGCAAAAGGATGTTATTTAGTAAAGTTTTTAAAATCTTTACAATCTTCCTTTTATTTCATATTTTTATGCATATTAATCTCTGCCTCCTAATTCACATACTAAAGAATAACCAAAACATATTAGAAATGATTTTATTTCAAATATCATGTTGGAAAATTTAAGATAAAGCATAGCATACTGTCATTTGAGATCTTTTACGCAGAATTTGAGTTATTTATTCAGGAGATTTGATAAAGATTTTTCTTTTTCCTTACTCTGTCATTATTTTTAATATAGAGAGCAAATGAACAGTTTTTTGTTATTTTCAAAATTTCATGGCTCACAATTTCTTTTGATCACTAGCCCTTTTCTATCCCTCCATCTAATAAAGAACTCCACCTTTGACCATCGCTATGTGATGTTACTCAGTACTTCTCATTCGGTATTACACTTAAAGCATATTAGGAAGATACTGCAAAAATAAATGTAGTAGTTTAAGCTTGAATTAGACTTGGAGACAGAATATTTGTTAGAATATCTTCAGAATTGCCTTCATGTCTGTATGCCAGTCTTTTGTGCTTAATTTTATGTACTTCACTGAGGATTTATTTCCATGATCATTCAAGAGCAAGTATTATTATTATATTGAGAAAAGTAAGTCATGGAGAAAGAACAGAAAACACATAGATATTCAGAGCATAGCCAGTTTGCCATGGTTTAGAAACTGCTACAATGTCAATGTGGCAGAATACTGTGATGCTGCAGAGACTGCAAGGGGGTATTCTGGTGTGGAAAATGCAATCATTTCAAAGACTGGAAACAACACAGTCACTAAAATTGAGTTATTTCCATAAGGCAAATACATTCTTAGCAATATTACCCAAAGAAAGTAATCTAACCTAAGACTAGAAGAAATATTCAAATACAACTGACAAAATGTGGTCTTGTTTCCCTACTATATAATTTCAGGAGGCAATAACAACAGGAAACCAATAAAAACAGCAAAAACAATCAATCACACTTTATCTAAAGAGGATGAGAGGAAGAGACATGAAAGCATTTGTGAGCAGAGGAAAGAGAAAAGTCGATGGACGTCCACAGCACAAAAATGAAAGATGTTGACACCTGAGGCAATTGAAGACCAGTCTTCTTAATTGAACCAATGGCTGTCAAGTCATAGCTAAGGGTGTGTTCAATGCTTAGGCTGTAGAAACTCCTCCATGGAACGCTGTGATGGAATTTATGAATAACATACAAGAGGTCACAAGGGTTACAAAAACACAGATTTATCTGAATACCCTCTATTTTCCTTGTCAATTTTCTTGTGGCTTGTTTTTTATTCCCCTTTTGAAAGACAAAATTCAGTAATTTGCATATATATGGTACTGCAATTTCAACTAGACAGAACAAATACCGAGTTTCAAGCACAATCTTGTTTGTCTACGAATTTTTATCTCCAGTGTAATTTTTAAAATATATTAATAGTAATTAAGTTTAAAGAAATTTTAGTCATTTTTAAATGTTTTAAATCTTAAAATTTTTACATGTATGAGTGATTAGCCTGCATATATGTGAGTACACCTCTGTCATGAAATGCCTGTGGAGCCAGAAAGGAACATCCAATTCCTTGGAGCTGAAGTTAGGGATGGTTGTTAGTCACCATGTAAGTTCTAGAAACCACACTCAGGTATTCTGCAAGAGCAGCCAGTGTTCTTAAAGGCTGAGCCTCCTTTCATCTCCTGTATTCACTTCGTAGTTGGAAATAAGAGAAGGAGATGGAATGGAGGAGGAGAAAGAGAGAGAGGCATTCATAGGAAATCCAAGTGCAACTAGCAGCAGTTTTCTGTATTTACAGGTTACCTCTCCTACCTTCTTGCTATCCTTGCACTCGTCCTCTACTTTCACACTGAAATACCATCACTATCCCACTACACCCTGCCCTTTAAGAATTTCCAATAAAGTGTTAATGGTTCCTTGGTACAAAGAAGATGGTCAATGTTTCCAGTATGGTGGTCATGTTCACGTTGTACTCTTTGATCAACCGACCAGGACTAATGTTGGGAAACAGACCTGAAGACAGTCAATACAATGAGAACAGGCTTTTATAATCATGAAATTAAGAATGTAAATTCAATATATAATATAGACTTTCATGATGTTTTAGCACTTATTAACAAAATGAATAATCACCTTGGTCTTAATTGATTCTAGTATATGTTCACTATAAAATTGAATCAATCTCTGTGTTCTTAGTAAGCAAGTGTGACTTAGAATTTTACTTCATACTAAACTAGAACATAGTAAAAAATGTACATCAATTGGTATTTCTTGCCAAAACCATATTTTAAATTATTTTTTCATTTGTTCACTGAACCACTACATATTTGCTAAGAAACAACAAAAATAACCCAGAGTTTGAGATTGTAGAATAGTTTTAACAATATATTGGTAAAAGGTGATAGGCATTCCTGAATTAATTTTTTTTTTTTTTTTTGGTCTTTTTGAGACAGGATTCTCCCTGTAGCCCCAGCTGTCCTGGATTCACTATGGAGACCAGGCTGGCGGTTGGTTGGTTGATTGTGGTCTTTTTGAGACAGGATCTCCCTGTAGCCCCAGCTGATCTGAAACTCACTATGTAAACCAAGCTGGCCTTGAACTCACAGAGATGGAATCAAATTTTATTTAATAGTACTCTCTATTTAAAACAAAAAGAAACTTGTAAACCAGTAGTTTTAATTACAGGTGATACCAACCTCAGTCCCAGCAATTATACTCTTAACTCTTCTCTAGATTTTATTCACACTGTGTGGGCTGACTGTCCCGAGTCCTGTAGTCTTGCTTGTTTTCTCCACATCTGTTCCGCAATTATTAAGACTGAAAATATAAATCAAAAGTTAAAGCATGATTTGTCCTTTCTTCACTCTTGGTTTTGATTTCACTGTTCTTCTTTTGTTATGTGTACACGAATTTATAATTTCTAATATTCTATTACAGTTAGTGTCTTTTTCGTATGAAAGAGACTTTGATTATAAATCAGAACTCACATAGAAATACGAGTGAGAGCTTGACTTTTTAATGAGCTATGAATGTCTCTGAATATACTTTGGAATATTAAATGACTCAATGTGGTTACTAATGTGGTTGAATTCCCATCAGCCACTTCACTACTCTTTTCTAAAGAGCACACATTGATTTTTGGTTTCCTTTTTATATTTGCTTTGTGCTTTGCTGTTGAAATATTTTAATGAATGAATTCAATATTTTTCTGTTAAACACACATTTTCTTATATATATCAGAACTCTCATGAATATTTTAATTCATTTGAATCTACTTTAGGTTCATGCTAATAAGATAAAGCAAGATTGATTTGTATGTTTTCTCTTCCTTCATAAATCAGGTTCAGTAATAATGGATTTTCCTGGTCATTTTTAACATAGCCAGTCTTTCCCTATTTTCATTATAATTTGTGTATAATTTGTCAATTGAAAAATATTGCTCATTGTCAAATATGTCCTTCAGGGTTTTCAACTGGGTTTCAAATTAGTTGTTGTAAGAAATTACCTGTCAGTCTTACTGGGGTTCTTAGGATGAGTTTTATGATCTTGTTTCTTTTAAGATTCTAACTGCTTCTGCCTGTCAACAGTTTGACAAAATGTTTAGGTAGGAAACTACTATCATTTATCCAAATTGGGTTTTCTCGAGTCTCCCAGGTCTGTGCATCACTGATTTTTCTGTAGTTGGACAAAATCTCAGCTATTAATCTTTACAAACGTTAACAATTCTTTTTTCCCTTCACTTCTCCTGGGCATCTAAGTGAACCTACTGGTAACCTTGAGTGCAGCTCAGAGGCCTCCAAAGCTTTCATGATATTTATGTAATTTTATTTGTTCTTTATTTGAGGGAGAGAGGTTGATATGGAGTCCTAGATCTCTTAGGCTGGTCTAGAGCTCAATAATTAGGCCAAGATCATCTCTGACTGACGACTATCCTTCTGCCTAAGCCTCTGGAGTACAGATATTACAGGAATGAGTCACCGCACCTAAATTCTTGGTTATTTAGCTTGTATTAATTGCTTAAATAGTCTCAGCTTTACTGATTCAGACTTACAAACTTTATAACTCTGCTAGCTATATTATGCATTTTAGTCTTCTGCTGAGTCTAAATACTGCATTTGTTTTCTTAGTGGCTATATTTCTAATTTGAGATGTTCTGTTTTGTCCTAACACATGAAACCAGTTTACTTATGTCTAGGACATTGTTCCCATAGCTTCTCTTTATCCATTGTAAATGGTACATTTTTGTTCCCTTGATCATAATCACAGATTCCTTTAGCAATGCTTTCTATATCTGCTGTTTTTAGTTTGTGGACATTAGTTTCTTTTTTAAGAAATATTTGTTGCATATTAGACATGTTACTGAATGGAATATGGCAACCATGGAGACCATTGGCCCCCCACCCCACACACACAGTTTTGAATTCCCTCACCATGATAATTACTCCTGTTGTTGCTGGTCTGTTGTTATGTACTTGTTTGCTTAGTGGATCTGGGGGATAATCTTTAAAGTCAATATTTCCTCTCCTGGGTGCTCAGAAGGATTACTTACTCTACCTCTTGAGTCTCAAACTAATAACTGATCAGAAATTATCCTATTATTCTTCAGTCACTGGCATGTCTGCAGACAGTTTCATTTTTCAGAAGTGGGAATAGTGTACTATTAGGTTCTCAAAGGCAAGCTTCACACTTGCTGCTAGATATCGTGTAATAAAGAGGTTAGCACATCAAAGAATTATATTAGCCAAAGCATTAGTAGTATTAAAGTTGACAACATTTTCTCTACAGATAAAGACACATAGTTTACAAGCACATATTGAATTATCCCATTAGAAATTTTTGTCATTGGATAAATTCATAATAATTTTCCATTATTCTGATTTGCAGCTGTCAATACTTATTACTGAAATTCTATCCCATTCACTTAATTTTTGAACATTAGTCTAAAATGAATCTGTGAAATATCTGATTCTTGTATATAGTAATTTTTTTGGCAGTGCTAGGAATGGATCCTATGGTTTTGTGCATACTAGACACGTTGCTCTACTAGGCATGTACTAAATGCTCTACTAGGCATGTACTAGGCAAGTGCTATATCCCCACTGTTTTGAATACTGAATATTTTGAATACTGAATACTGTACTTATTGAAAGTTTTATTTCAAAAGTATGACTTTGTTTCTCCTATTTAAATATCCCTGGCTGCAGCTTTGTCCTGCTCCAGATGATCGCTCCATTGTCTTCCTTTTAGGTGTGTACTATGGTGTTGAATATCAGTGCCAGGTCATATTTGAATAATGTAAATTTTAAATGAAAGGAAAAAAGAGTTTGGAAGGAAAAACATTTTTAAGGCCTTTAAAATAGTACTTCTGGGACTGGGGACTGGTTTTGTTCTCTTGCCCTTAAGCCATAGGAGGACACCCAGTCAGGTATCTAGAAGCCACAGGCTTTCACCAGACATCATATGTAGACATCATGATTTTTGACTTAAAGAACGCCAAATGATAAGAAGCTAAAGTTCAATCCCCTTGTAGACTGTTCATGACAATATTATATTTTAGCTACAAAAACTTAGATGCGTATTTAGGGGCTGACAATTCTAAGCCTTCACTGGCTGCATCTGAAGACCGTCAAATCAGCCAAAATGAGAGAACGGAGCCCTCTTAACTCAGGAGAAGACATGCTCAGTCCTTATAATTAACATGGTCTATTTGATACACACTAATATGATAGTCCTTTATGAATTTATGAAATTAACATAACACCAGCTTAAAAATATCACTTTTTTAAATTTTATTTTAAAATTGGTATACCAGATACCTCCTTAACAGAATTTTCTGAATTAATAAATTTTTAATGATATTTATTTTCTTAATCTTACGGATCCCAGGTTTGAATCCCAGCACCCACATGGCAGCTAACAACTGTCCGTAACTCCAGTTCCAGGGGATCTGACAGCCTCTTCTGTCCTCTGTGGGCATTGCATGACATGAGTGCACTTACCCACATGCAGGAAATACACACATACACATAAAAATAATAAATAAAATATTTAAAAAATTGTATTGGATGAATTGAGACAGATGAAGATAAGAACCATGAAAAGTATTTTACTAGACTGCAATAGTATTTCCTTATAAATTCCCAAACTGACCTTCATATCTCACTCAGTGGTTGTAGGTTTTCTGATTTCTACAGTTACTGTGATGGCCAGGTTTGTTTCTAAGACTGTTGAATCATGCAAAAATAATAAGAAAGGGTTAAATGAAAGGACACAAGTTTTACTATTCTAATAAGGTTTGGCAGTTTTTCTTAAATTAATACTCCAAATTCTAAATTCTGACTTCATAAGCTCTGTAAAAAGTTAGTTTCAAAATATTTAAGAGATTTCTAAATTATTTTATGTTTATAAGTATGTAAGCACACCTGTGTTGTGCAGTGCCAGTGGCAGTCGGAAGCCGGTGTTGGATCCCCTGGAACTGAAGTTACAGATGGTTGTTAGCCACCGTGGGGGTACTGGGAATCAAACCTGGGTCCTTTGCAAGAGCAGCCACTGCTATTAAGCACTGAGTCATCTCTCCAGTCCTACTTGAGAGTAATTTTAAACACTTTACAGAAAGATGAACTTATGGAAATTATTTGTTTACTGTTATGGAGATCCTTATGTTTCTAAATTACTTGATTAGACATGTGAGAGTCACTCTTGGTAAATAAGGTTGGCAATGTGATATCTGGAAATGAAGCTAAAGAACACAGCTATTAGTCAATTTATAAGCATAGTCTATTGATTTCTGGAGAACCTTAACACACTACTGAACATAAATTTCTCTTCTTTAATGGGTAGTCTCTAGGCATTTTGTTATACTTTGAAATGCTATGGGGATATTCAACAAATTGGTTGCTATCTCCTGAGGGATAACCTTGAAAAGTAGAAAACTACATAATTGTTCTTGTTTTCCTTGTGAGAAACACATGAAGGAAGCAAGGCCAAGACTCTGCACAGGTAAAATCGAGAGTGTTTCATGTGGTGACATGTGTTATAAGTAGCCATGGGGTTTTAGTGACATTTGTACAGATTTGCTTTAATAGTAAACCCACAGCAGATTGTGGCCTTTTCGTACCTAGTGCCTTGTGTTTTCCAGCACTCACTATACCTGACAGAAATAGAACTTCTCTCCTTTTTAATTCATACAGAACTTTTCAATATGTTTTAAAGGCTAAATGCACAGGCATCCTTATTATGCTATTGCTTAGATAAATAAGTTCCATATGCTTTTTGTTTGGGAGATTTTTGTTTGTTTGTTCATCTTTGTTTTTGAGAAATGAAATGGTCTCACTACATAAACCAAGCTGCCCTCAAAGTCACAGAGATCCACCAGTCTCTGACTCCCAACCACACACGGAATTTTATGTATTTTTAATAAATGTGTTCATCTAAAATATAAGAACTGAGAACATAGAGAACATATGCTACATAAATTTAAATGTATGATTTTTGGGTTTTTTGTTTGTTTGTTTGTTTTGTGGTCTGAGGAGGAGTTCAGTAACCTTGGCCATTCATGCTGACTTCCCTCTAAATTACTCCAGTCTAGGCTCTACCAACCCTACAAGATTAGCCTTATATAAAGTGAAAACAGTATGGTATGCAATAGTTATTTGAATAATTGTTTGTGAATAGAGTTGCTCTATCTCCAATTCAGTTGTGAAATAAAACCTTTTTGAAGATTGGGAACAGTTATTTTGTTAAAACGGAATGGTCCAAATTTTTTTTTCTTTCTTTCTTTCTTTTGTTTTGAAAGCAATGTTACTGCATTTCTTTGCAGATATGAATTTACAATAAGGCAGATCAATGTTTAGAAAGCTTAGTTTGTACTAAGAAGTAATACGCTGTATGCCTTGCCCCAGGCAGCTGCTGCTGAGATATTTAGCAGCTTCCACAGCCCTGACAGTCCTGCCTCTACGGGCTGTGCTCCATACACTGACATACTTGGTCCTTCGTCAAATCCCGGGAATGGTACAGCGTTGTTTTTGGTCGAAATGCTTTTTTGCGTTCCTCATGTCAATGAAATTTTCAGTCCATTTCTGAAAAATAAATTGGCCAATAAATACCCTTCATTCTGTTTCTCCTTCACGAGGCTCCAAGCCTTCCAGCGGCATCTCTTTTTTTTTTTTTTTTTCAATCAGCACTTGCTGCTTTTGGGCCTCTCTGCTTCTCTACAGATGTGAGAGCCACACAGGCCTTCATCTTCTCATTTTCTGCTTCTTCTTTGAGCCAGTCAACAATCGCCATTAGCCCACCAACTATGTTCTCATACTGGCCAAATGTCCACAAAGTCCTTGACTCTACCTTGACTCTGGGGTCTTCTTGGTTACTTCTGGTTCCTGTGCCAGCAGTTTGTTCAGGACAGCCGTTTCCCCCAGGCTCTCCTTGGCCCTAGCTGTTGTCCCTTCCACGTCCCTTAGAGAAGTTCTGCTCTGAAGAGGTGACAGTGGCAGTCAGGAGGTACGTTAGAGCAGCAAGAGTAAGGAAAGAATAAAATCCCGTTGCTTGGCACTGGCACTGTTCGTTCAATATGTATTCTTTGAGTGCCTATGCATGCCAACAGTGCTATGTGATGGGCTACAGAAATGAAGGCAACACGTTTCCTTTAGCACACAGTTTAGCTCCCAACATGTCCTGGTGGCACACTGTGGCCCAGATGGTTCTTAGTGAGAGCTTCTCATTTATAACCATAGCCACCCACGTCAGGACTACAGGATCTATTTACACACCAAGGTCTTTGATTTTCAGTGAGATGTGCCAAACATAGACAAAATTTTCTCAAATGGTACACTATCTGTACAAAACCAAACTACAATTGTGACCCAAATACTAGTAAACTGATCTTTAAAAAACATTCAAATTCTTTCCACAGACTCCAAAGCCAGTGAGGAAACTCACTGTGTTCAGACTTACTAAACAAACAGATACTCCCTTCTGCTCTGTGTCACAAGTGACGCCATGTAGAAAGAGAATCAGGATCACCAAGAACAGTGGGCAGTAATGAAGGAGGGACAGTTAGGACAAATAATTATGTGTAAGGGTGAAAACTCCATAATGAATCACATCAATTGGTAGTTAATTTTAGGAAAAAATTGCTAAAGACAGAAATGAAAATAAAACCAGATACTTAACAAGTGTGACTATTTATTTTTGCCATAAATAATTACAAAAAAATCCCAAGGTAAACAAGACAGAAGGCCCATATTGTTTCTCACTGCAGTTCTTGAAGGTACCTTTCCAATACATGTCTATTGGCATGTGTTTCTATATTTCTACACAACAAATAGGTACTCAGGAAGTCACGGTACAAAAGAATTCATCACAATCTAGTAAGCAATATTTCAATAATTAGGTGCAAATTATATATAAGTACTTACTTTAATACTTTATGCAAATATGTGTTTCAATTTTTGTTAAGTGCTCACCCATTCATTGCTTTCACTAAAACTTTCGCTATAAACATCATTTCCTCTCTTCAAAATCTTGGAACTCATTTTTTAAAGTGATGATAACTGTCTTCATGCAATACACATTTCACTTTATAAATCTGCTCAGTTTTCAATAGTTGCATACTCAGGTATACTGTATTTGGTTAAATAGAAGTTTTCCTGTCCTATCTTGCCTTATAGCACAACTTGAGGAAGTTCTTGCTGCCTAAAGTAATAAAATCATATTTTAAAAATCATGCTTGGAGAAATACTTGAATTAGTTACATGCAGCACACTATACAGGACTCCTCATCTGTGAATCACTACAACCCTAAAAATGTAGGTAATCAGTAATCCAGAAGTGTTTAATACGTTTTCATAAATGAAACTTATTTATTTATTTATTCCTTCTTTGAAAATTTCATAACATTATAAACTTGAAATTTACAATAATTTATAACAGCATAGACACACTAGGTCATTTACTGTTCATAGATCTTTTTCAAACCTTTTAAGATGAATTGGTTTATCAATATAAAGAAAAAGCATTTTCGATAAGTGAGATGATTTTCCCAAAACACACTTTGATTAAACCATACACAAAGCATAGAAAACTTCCAGATATTAAAGACATACTTCTGCTGGGCATGGTGGCACACACCTTTAATCCCAGTACTTAGGAGGCAGAAGCAGGTGGATTTTTGTGAGTTTGAAGCCAGCCTGCTCAACATAGCGAGTTCCAGGACAGCTGGGGCTACAAGGAGACCCTGTCTCAAAAAGACGAAAGAAAGAAAAAGAAAGAAAGAAAGAAAGAAAGAAAGAAGGAAGGAAGGAAGGAAGGAAGGAAGAAAGAAGAAAGAGAGAGGAGAGTCCTTTAATCACAGCACTCAATCGGCTGAGGCAGGAGGCTTGTTTCAAGTAAGTGTGAAGATGATTATGTACTCAGACCCTCTGTCACTAAAAAAAAAAAAAGAGGAAAAACAGCGATGCAGAGCATGTCTCCATACTAATACTGCAGGCTCTCTCCCCTTTCACACAAATGGTTAGCAATATGACGCTTTATGTTGCTCTACGCACAGATGTCCAACACCTATCTGGTGTATTCAAGTCTGAGCTGTACCAATAACAGGTGTGAGAATTTTCATCATTTGAAGTAGATAGTTCTATTTATTCAAAAGGAATTTACATCATTTGTCATTGAAAATTTGAATATAGTTTATACTAGCTTTGAACCATAATTTTCTGATATTTAATAATGCTGGATTTTGCTAATGTCTGTATCCTAAACAGTTTTTTCGGGTAAGGCCAGATGGAGAAACTCAATGTCTCAGTGGTGACTGAATTCATCCTGATGGGCATCACTGACCACCCTGAGCTGCAGGCCCCATTGTTTGGACTGTTCCTCATCATCTACCTGATATCACTGGTGGGCAACTTGGGAATGATCATCCTCACCATGGTGGACTCCAGGCTGCAAACACCCATGTACTTTTTTCTCAGGCACCTGGCTATTACAGATCTTGGTTATTCTACAGCTGTGGGACCAAAAATGTTAGTAAATTTTGTTGTCGATAAAAATACTATATCCTTCAATCTTTGTGCTATACAGCTAGCTTTCTTTCTTGTGTTCATTGTTAATGAGCTTTTTATTCTGTCTGCAATGTCCTATGACCGCTACGTGGCCATCTGTAAACCACTTCTCTACACTGTCATCATGTCAAAAAGATTATGCTGGTTACTAGTGGTAATCCCCTATCTCTACTGCACTTTTGTGTCTCTTCTGGTCACTATTAAGATTTTCACTTTGTCTTTCTGTGGCTACAATGTTATCAGACATTTCTACTGTGACAGTCTCCCCTTGTTAACTCTTCTCTGCTCAAATACACAGGAAGTTGAATTGATAATTCTCATTTTGGCAGCCTTTGATTTGATTTCCTCACTTCTGGTCATCCTTGTGTCCTACCTGCTCATCCTCATAGCCATTCTCAGGATGAACTCTGCTGAGGGCAGGCGCAAGGCTTTCTCCACCTGTGGGTCCCACCTCACAGTGGTCATCATCTTCTATGGGACTTTGATATTTATGTATGTTCAGCCCCAGTCCAGCCACTCCTTTGACACTGATAAAGTAGCTTCCATCTTTTACACCTTGATTATCCCAGTATTGAATCCCTTGATCTATAGTTTGAGGAACAAAGATGTAAAGTGTGCTCTACAAAGGACAGTCAATAATTTGTTGAAATTATTTTCTTTATGCTTTCATAAAATGTAATTTCTCTAAATCAGATTATGAG
Organism: Nannospalax galili; assembly: GCF_000622305.1. NCBI lineage: Eukaryota > Metazoa > Chordata > Mammalia > Rodentia > Spalacidae > Nannospalax > Nannospalax galili. Next base: position 282,989 of record NW_008340932.1, read on the forward strand.
CTTAAATCTTTGTTCCATATTCATGCCAGAAACATAATGGAGCAATTGCTTTCATATAAAGTTACATAGTGTGTTATATTTATATTACATTATTTTAAGCACTATGAATAGATTAATAAAGAAAACAAAATCTGTGAAGAAATAACTGAATGTTTTGCATAAGTAGATTTTATACAAAACAAATAGGATTTATATATGTACAAATGTATACCAAATATTAGCAAAAAGAGAGTGATTATGCTGAAATGTAGGCAGTACTGAGAATTTCAAAGGCAAATGGGAATTTTTTTGTGCTTCTATCACCTATTGCAATAAAACCCACAGTGTCTATCTCTGCTGTGCTCATTTTGTGGGGTGCATACTGTTGCTTTCTTGTGCCTTGGTCTTCACACTTATCATTAGTATGCTTTCCAATTGGTCCCAATACTGTTTGTTTAAATGAAATAGAATTCTTATGAATTACCTGAAATGAGAAGTATCTCGAACATTATTATCATTTTGTTCTTTGTCAATACTTTCACTTCAGCATATTAATCTGTTAATTGTAATTCAGTAATGCATAGATTCTAACTGCCTCCAAATTTTTCTCATTCAGCTCATTTTCTTAACTCTCATGAACCTATCAATTGAGATGAATACGATAAAATCCTTTATAGATATGTTGAATTATGTGATTTTATTCCCATTATTAGCCTTACTTATTAACTGTCTGGTACATGCTATAGCTTTTTACAAATTATCTAAAAACGATTTAATTACATATAATGTAATGAGTTCATATCATTTTTTAAGAATACATTGAATTATTTTTTGTTTATTTTACAGTATGTAACTATATCTCAATCTCAGTCAGTATGGAAAGTGTATTTTCATTGACTCTCGTTTCTTGATTGTAGTAATTCATTGACTAATTTGTGAATAGCAAAATAATAGTATAGTTTTCATTCATTTCTCTTCTGGTCTGTACAGGTGTCCTTTGATGGTGTTAGACCTTCTCCATTAAAGTGTGTTCTGGCATATAGGCAATGATGTAGTTATCATGTCTTTAATTGTGGTTCTCTATATTTCTCAATGGAAATATATTTCTTTACTTATAAACAAATACTATTTTAAGAACTATTTTTAAAAACTCATTACCTGGTTTTTCTTAGAATATGTTTAACAATTAGTTCTTCAGATTGAAATGAAATGATACTAAAAGTTAACTGAAAACCATGTAAAGACATGAAAAACAGTATAGGTTAAAAAGATAGGTAATTGTAAATAATAACAAAATTTAATGTTTCACAACTTAAGTGGGTTTATTTCCTTGCTTGTTTTATTTGCTTGTTGAGACAGTGTTTCACACTGCAGTTCAGCAAACTCATAACTCACTATGTAGTGGTGATTGGTTTTGAATTTTTGACAAATCTTCTTACAATTACTAAGTATTGAGATTACAAACATGAGCTATGAAGTGCAAATATCTTTAAAAATAATTTTTGGATTTTCCTTAGCTGACCTTAATCAAGAATAATTCTCTGTGCATCCAATTAATGTTTAATGAATCCATTTTGTTGGAAAATGCAAAAGTTCAAAGTATATTACCCCATAAAAATGAATAATACCGCATTATCGGTGCAGATAAAATCAGTCTTTAAGGTCGATCACTAAACAACCAAGGACTTCCAGGCAACATTATCGAATACTGCTCAATACAACAGGGAAGGTATTACTAGGAATTAATGTTAAATAGTTGGAAATGCACTGAAAAGAAAAAGAAAAATAGATTTACTTGATTTCTGTCCTTTCATGTTAAGCCACCTTTAAGAAAGTAAGATTGAAATGAGGCAGTATAAAAACTGACAAAAAATGTGACTAGAATTCATATATGAGTCTCCTGCAGAGAGAGTCATTCATACATGAATTTCTGTGGGAGAAAATAAGAGAAAGTGTTTGTCTCCAAAACAAAGGGAGGGCAATACGTGCCATAGTTTTCTCTGTTAAAATTTATTTTTTCTTCTTATTCTTGAATCATTATATATGAGCTTCAGCCATCAGGGACATTATTTAACAATGAGAAACACTATGGCACCTTTTCTTGGATTCTGGTTCACACCTGTAATCACAGCACTCACAAGACTAAGGCAGGACTGTCTGCCATATGTTAAACATCAAAATGGGTGACATTGTGAGTTCTAGGGAAGGCTGAGCTATACTGCGAGACACTGTCTGGGGGCAAGAAAACAATACATTTGTTAGACAATAGCTCAGCAAGAAGTAGGGCCCAATGTGTCCATTCCCAATCCCTGATTGACTGTTGATTGAGCCAGTCTTGTGTATGCCAATTGCAGGCAGCCACAGCTACTGTGAGGTATTAACTGCATTGGCTGTGCCACAGCCAGAAGACAGCAGCTCTTAGCCCTTCACTCTGGCTCTTACATTCAGAAAAGGCATTGTTTTCAGTTGCAGATCATCTGAGGAGTCAGATGACGTGATGAATAGATTTGAACCCATGGTTGCATAAATGATCCTGGTTAAACTCAATGGGGCATACACATGCACACAAACACAAACACAAACACAAACACACACATTTTAAAACAAAGCCCAGTGGGGCATGGTGGTGGTGGTGCACGCCCTTAATGTCAGCATTTTGGAGGCAGAGGCAGCCAGTTCTCTCTGAGATCAAGTCCAGCCTGGTCTACACAGCAAGTTCTAAGCCAGTTGGAGCCATAGGGAAACCCTGTTGAAAAAACAGAAAAGAAGGAAAAAAGAAAAAAACTGTAGGAAAGTAGGAAAGGGACTTGTAGGAAGAGAAGTAATCAGGGTGGGAGGAAGCTTAGAGAAGGTGGTGGGTTACTATAATTACAATACACTTTATGCGTATATGTATTTGTCAAAGGACAAATTCAATAAAATTTATTTTAATATATCAGTGAATAAATTAATATCAATAAAATAACTCATAATATCTCCTGTTATTGTACAGCTATTGAGCTTACGAAAAGTAAAGCAAGTTCCAACATTAGATTTTTTAAAATCAAATCTCTTGATTGAGCGAGGATTCTTTGTGCAAACCAATCCATGCATAGCAGAAGCATTTTAAACTGGTGATCTGGGGAAAGGCAGAACCCCATATGACATTAAGACCATTTAACACTATGTTGTTATTCTAGATTGGACAACTTATGCAGATGAAGATGAGGAAAAGCATCCCCATGGAAGTTATATAATACATTGTATGTCACTTTAATTCATGTACAGTTCTGAAACTGACAAACACAACGAGACAGATTAAAGTAGAACAACAATCAACTCAGAGATAGTTATCAACCACAAGTAAACTACCGCTGTGTTCAACATATAGAGAGTGTGTCATAGAATGAGTTCCTGTTAAAGGGAAAAGAAAATATCAATTAAAGAATATGAGTAAGAATGTCAATATTATTTATGTAAGGAAGTTTTATGGTCCTAAAAATATTGCATGATCCATAACCTAAACATTCTCAATGGTCAAATTGTATTTTCACATGGTTTCTTAACTAAGATATGGTCTCACCTGGAAGAGAGGGTTAAAGGTTTTGACAATTTACTAAATTCCTGGATAGCCAGGACAAGGAGTATACCACAGAAGTGAGCCAGGGTGCTGATGTAGGAAGATCCCATCCTTTGGGAAACAGGAGTAGTTGTACTTTAATTTCAGTCTGTGGATGGTACATACAGAAGCAAAGAACGTAAGTACTTCCCAGGGCAGGGGGTGTTTACCCCATTTGTACATCATGTCATACTAGAATAAAATTTCACATTGTATCAACCTGACCTCTCTAAGGTCCTTGATAAAGAACTTTGCATAATATTGTCATTTGCATATCCATTCCGTAATATTCTCTAAAAATAAAAATAAAACACAGGATAAAATATATGAAATGTATTCAGGTATAGTGACCTCACAGGCAAGGAGAAGTTATGGTTCCAACCTAGGTTTGTTTGGTATCACACAGTACATTATAGTTCCTTGAGTTACCCACTCTCCATTGCCTTTGTGAAATTATGAACAGGCCAAACATTTTTCTTTGGTGTTTTATTGTGTGGAGAGAATATTTGCATGACATTCACTATTTCCCTGTACTTTGATAACTGGATTCATTTGTATTGGTTTTATTTTGTTTTATTGTTCCAGTAGGCCTTACCAGTTTTCTGGCTTATTTAGCTTCCAGACATGGGAAATAAATGACAACAGAGAATTCTGGAATTTCTCCATTCTGTTTTTCCTTGACTTTTAGAGTCTTTGGCTGATCTCCTTTCTTTGCCCATCATTCAGTTTCTTTGTTAAGTATGTTTATACATAATATCAAGGCATTTAATATATAATAGTGGAAAATGTAGTTACTTTTCCAGCCCATCTTCCTAACCCATCAGCTTAGAATGTCAAATACAGATCAGTGTTTCCTACAAATCATTGACCAGCTTATCCATTCCACTCCAAATCCTATAAAATTAGAACATTCATTGACTTTACGAATTCACTGAATTAGCAGCAGAAATCAGACAGAAAATTGGCACAAACTAAATTCCAATTCATATTGTAGCTTTTCGTTGTTTGACTCTGAGTATGTTAATCATTTATTGCATTCTACTTGTTAAGATTATTTCTTGCAGATATACATTCTACTAACAGACAAGATGCTTGAAATTTAATGCTGTCTTCTTTTGCGTACATGAAACCAAAGACAATTAGAATATATCACTTATTTGGCCTATGATGTCAGGTTTCTGGTATTTTTTACCTAAAAACTTTCTTGTAGTTCAAGAGAACTATATAATCTGAAGATTGTGAAAGTATTTCATGTTGATTACAATCACTATTTAGCCCTACCTGCAAAATAACATTTACACAAAAATAAAATTAAGTATTGATATTAATGATTTATACAGAGCAAAATAGAAACAAATATCCTCCTAACAAACTTAATGGCGGTAGAAAGCAAATGCAAAATCTTCATCTATAGTCAATAACATTAAACAACAATGCTCAATCAGATGGCAATGTAGATCCCATTATCACTCACTATGGAACATTTTGAATTCAATATTTGCCTTTGAATAAGAAACTATGATTTGATCATTGTGCGTCATATGCATGCAATGAAATATCACATTGAAAATTGGCGGAACAAGTACAGGATTATCAATATTTTGGACTCCCCAGAGAAAAAGCTCAGATTAATGAACAGTCTTCTCAATATGCTTTTGGGTTTAATTTGCTAGCAGTAGGGGGTGGGGGGGCCAGGAAGGACACTGTGTGTGTTTATGATGTGAGTGAATTTGAATGTGGGCATGAGCTTGTCACAGCCTGCATGTGCATACATGTGGAGGGAGGAGGACAACCTCGAGTGCCCCTCCTAACCTTCCACTTTGTTTGAAGGCCAGGTCATTTTGTTGCTCTCTGTGGCACTAGCTGGGCTCATTGACCTTCTCCTGCCAGAGCTACAGAAGCATAGGGTCAGGCAGTTTTTGTGTGCTCTGGGGACTGAATTCAGGTAAATTCTGGCTTTTATATGAATTCTTCAGATGAAGGACACAAGTTGTCACACCACACAAGTAATTTCACCCACTGAGTCATCTCTCTCCCGCCCTTGCTAGTCTTTTGTTGACAGGATCTGCAACTGTAATAAAGAGCCTTCAATCTATAGATATGTTAATATTGTTGCATTACTGACTAATTTCATTAAAAAGGTAACACATATGGATTTCAGAAAAATTTCCTCCTTTTCTCTTTTTTAAACATTTTTAAAAATTGTATTTATTGTTTTTATTTTATTTGTATGCATGTATTGTCTGCATGTGGGTAAGCGCATCCATGTCGTGCAATGCCCCTGGAGGTTGGAAGAGGCTGTCGGATCCCCTGGAACTGGAATTACAGACAGTTGTTAGCTGCCATGTGTGTGCTGGGATTCAAACCCAGGTCTTCTGAAAGAACAACTAGTGTTCTTAACCACTGAGCCATCTCTCCAGCCCCAATTTCCTCCTTTTCAAAGGAGGATTTTGAGTGTTTTCCCCTATTCATTTTTTACTAAGTGGTTAGTGATCAACTAGTGTTCAACCACTGAGCCATCTCTCCAGCCCCAATTTCCTCCTTTTCGATAGTTTGGTATCATTTGAGAAGAATTTATGTTACTTTTTCTTTAAATTTTTGATGGAATTCAGTAATTAAGCCACTGGGTCTGGGGATTTTTTTTTTTTTTTCCAGGAACCATTTTACAATTTCTTAAATTTTACTGCTTACCCATTTTGGGTATGTTTGATTTGTCTATGTCTTTACATTAACTTTTACACCTCACATATGTGCACAAATTTTCCATTCTCGGTTTTCTAAGCAGTTGGGGTATAGCAGTTCACACTAGTCCCCGGGTGCTGTGTATTGCTGAGCTATCAGGCATGACGTCACCACCTTCACCTCAAATTCATTTTACTTTTCTCTCATTTTTCCTAGTGATATTCATTCAAAGGTAGTTAATATGCAAATAAAAAGCATACTACAGTACATCAACAATAAAAATCAAAGTAATACAGTTCTGTGAAAAATGGAGAAGCAGTACTTGATAAAACTCAGTATCCCCTCATTATTAAAATTATCTTGAAAAAATTTGGGTGTAGAAAAAACATACCTTAGCATAATAAAGGCTATATACAACCAACCTAAAGACAAAGTCATACTAAATAGGGGGAAACTGGATGTCTTTGTGGTTTGAGTGAAATGAAGCCATAATTGTCTTCCCACAATAATGTTATTCTACACAGTGCTGCAACTTCTATTGTAACTAGACAAGAGAAAGAAGTAAAAGACAAGTAATAGGGACAACCTCGGGATTTTTCTTCCTGTTTACAAACCATTACGAGGCTGTATATATAAACACATAAAAACTCTGCCATATAATTCACTAGATCTGATAACAAACGCAGGAATTTGTAGGATATCAAATCGACACATAAAATTAGATGGAACTGGTACAAACCAGACAGTTTCACATACGCTTGTTCCCAAAAGAGTGGAATACATAAGAATAAATTTTAAAAGACCTCTGAAATGAAAATTACAAAGCTTTGATGAAAAAAAAAATGAAAAAGGACACAAAATAGAAACTTCGGGGGAATCTGATGCCATCTCTGGCCCCTATGGGCATCTACACATGTGGTGTATATACACAGACATGCATCTTTTTTTACATATATAAATTAAAAAAAAAATCATCCCCCAAAAGTCAGAACCCCATGGCAGGATGCTCAGGTCGATTCAGTGGTGAGATGGGACTGGTAGGGTCTCAGCATGGTGTTTCTGAAATCATTGAGGCCTAGTGACCACATGGAAAGACATTGAGACATAACAGATGTGGGAAGTCATGATCAGAGTCTTGAAGGGAGTTTGGTAACTCACCAGCACATACTGACCACAGGAATATGGTCACATATACCCTGAGTTAAACCAGAGGCAAGGAGAGGCAGGTTGGGCTCTTGGATGGGACCAAGACCCCACCAGGCTCAGGGAGCATGGGGATAGATACTTAAGGTATAGACATTGTGTGCAGCCAAGAAGATTTAGAAGCTGATGAGGCAGTGTCTGGACTTTCTATCATTGTAATGGTGACCTGAAAATTTTATTTTCTTCCATAAGGCATATGTGATTTTGTTCCTCATAGCCAGGAACTTCCCCCATTATGAAGGCTTTTCAGAACTAAACTGTCACTAAAGAAGACCTTAGAAATTCACCATCTGAAAGTGAGATCTCAAAGCTTCTCATGCTTTCCAAGAGAACTACACATTCTCCCTTTCATGAATGGAGAGGGGAAGAGAGGACTCAGATTTTCAGGCTCTGTAAAGTGGAGCCTCAGACCTATATGCTCTACACAATCATTGCTCATATAGTCCCCTTAAGACTACAGACCTTACCCCTCTGCCCAAGAGCACATCAGAGATCCCACCTCTGACCAGAACATCAAGGTCTGCTGCTTACGCATAATAGATAATTTTGAGTCCTCCTTGGTTCTGAGGAAGATCTAAAGGTCCCTTATGGAAGACAAAAAGGTATCAGATTCCCCTTTTTAATAATTGGAAGATCCTTATGTCGAAAGAAGTTCTCAGGTCTCTTTTATTCTGCACAGCTCATTTGAAACTGCCCTCCTCTGAAAACATGGGCCTCAGACCTCCCCATTCTACCCAAAAGGATCTGGAACATGCTCCATCTAACTTAGGGAACCATAGATTTTTATGCTCTGACCGAGTGTCACCAGACCTTCCTCTTCTTCCTTATGGCTTCAACTGTCCCCTCTAACTAAAAGAAATTGAGACTTTCCCCTCTGCTAAAGTGTGTCTCAAGCACTCCTCATGTGTCCTTAGAGGTCTCAACCATGCTCCATCTCACTAACAAGGCCAGAAATCCTCCCTATCTGACCAAGTTGATGTGGAAACATCACCATCTAACAAACAGGGACTGTGGCATTAGCCCTGTAGGTAAAGGGTACTGACCTGTGCCTTCTTCCCAAGGTAGACTCAGTCTTCTCATATACACACATATATCATACATATATATGTATGATATATGTGTGTGCCATTTGTTACATACTAATACTTGAATGTATGCATAATATTTCATTAAAACTACAATTTATAGCTATATATTTATCCATTACATGAATATGCCTTAGACATTAAACGTGTTGTTTACGAATAAGGTGAAAGACCATTATGTTGAAATGATAATAGATATGTTAAGAATCAAGTACTCATTTTTAATAATTAATAACTAATTAAATAACAGTAAGTTTAGTAATTAATATCTCATGATACACATAAAAGTAAAAAAAAAAAAAAGATTGAGACATTCTGGCATTGTAGATGTCATGAGAAACCAAGTTCTAGGTCCTGGGGTTATTTTACCCACATTGTTTTTTCCACCTGTAAGCCTCTGTGCTTATGGTTCAAACATGAGTTTGTGGGATTCCCAAAAAGAAAGAGAAACAGCTGTGAATCAAGCTAAGTACCTTGTCCTGCTGAGCTTGCTAAGTAAGGCATGGAGACCACAGGTAAACAGGTAGGTTAATCCATCTAGGGTGGCATGGGATTGATACCAAGAGTGACAAGAGAATGGGGTGGAGGGTGGCTCAGCAAAGAGCACTCTTGGTAGCAAGTGTGTGATGGGGCCAGGGATGTGTCCTGAATACAAACTCTGAATTTCAGCCTTTAACTTGGAACTTGCCCCCCGCAACCCTTGCTAACTACCATTTCTCTGTTTTCCCCTCATCAAGTATAATCTCAGTGTTGCATTCTTTATTTTTTTAAATTTGTTATTGAGCTTTTGCACATTTCATACAACAGTTCTTATTTATTCAGTCATACATGTTAAATCCTATCCAGTCAAGCATTTTTACCCAGATGTCTTTTGATGCAAATTCATCCACTGGAGTCTTGTTAGCCTATCTAGAGATACTTGGTAAGGCCTCTCTCTCACCCATTAGTAATCAGCCTCCAGTAGTTCCCAGACTAGGGCTGACCTGGCACCCATTTCCCTTGCTCCACTCTGCACCCTTGTCTGATTGCGTTGGCAAAGGTCATGTGCTCAATGCCACCATTGCCACAAGTTCACATGTGCAAGCTTCCGGTGACCTGAAAGCTTTTGCTTCCCTATGATCATGGACCAACGCTGGCTTTTACAATCCTTCCGACCCCTCTTCCCCAATGGTCCCTTAGCCATGAGTGGGAGAGATTTGACATAAGTTTCCTATCCAGGGACACACTTTTCTGAAGTCTCTTAGTTTTCAAAACTTGGCCAGTTGTGGCCTTATGTGCATCTCCTTCTGTTGTATAATGAGGTTTCATGGATGAGAGTTGAGGGAGACTCCCAAAATAGCACAGGTTATTGCCAGAGCTCTTGGTCATCTCCAAGAGCTAAAAGATAAGACACTACTTTCTGAAGACAGGACACACTTCAGACACAGGACTTGGAGCAATGGAGGAGGAACTTCCCTAGAAGCCTTCTACCTGAAGTCTAACTCTCATAATTCTAGAGGATACTATGCAAGCTGCTAATAGAGATAATCATCAAACTTAGCCCTAAAATCCCAATAACCATAAGGACCAGCACTGCAAACTGTCTCTATTGGTACAGTAGTGACACTGTTTTCTGAGAGGTATTCAACTTAAAACCCTCTCAATGGGAGTAAACTCTTGGATGGCACTGTAAACACAGTCAAATACACATGGCTAGAGAGATCAAAGATCTTAGAGAAAATCCTATCTCTCTCATCTGTCTCTCTAGACAAATGAAATTTCTTGCCATATGCTAAATATGAATCCTTATATTTATAGACAAATATACTATACATCACTCATAAAAGAATCTTCTTTTTGCAACAGATGGAGGCTACTTACAGAGCTTCACAATTGTTCAAAAACAGAGAATATACATCTGAGCCATACCCAGTTCTAAGTTACATATCTACAGTGGAACCTCCATTCCTAGGATTCATGGAATGTAGTGAAACGATGGGTAGAGAAAAACCAATGCATTCTTTAATTTTAAAGGAAGGTTTCTATGTGGTTGCACCAATGGGAGAAAGGGATACAGTCTCTATTTACCAGTGATGCACTGGGAGGAGTGAGCCTCAGCGGATGAGTCCATTTGTTGCCTTCCAGGCATCCCATTGAGGATGTCACAGTCCCCAAAATTGACTGACTGATTCATGGGATCAGGTTTCCCAGGGAAACAGCTAAGAGGAGATAGCAGGTTGGGACTGTAGGTTGTAGGAATGGAAGCTTCAAGGAAAGGCTTTGTAAATGGAGAAAATGTTGACCCCTGCCGTTCTTGATGCCCCTCTCTCCCTTCCTACTCCAGGGGATCCACCATCAGCATTGTGAGGCTACAGATTTTCAGAGATCACACTGCCTGCATGCCTCCTCTTGACTGGGTGACCAGAGGGTTTGTGCTGTGGAGGAGTCTGGGTCACATGGTACTACCTTTCTCCCAGACCAGCACATCATTCACTCCTACCAGCAAGGTCCTGCACACCAAATCTCATTCCCAGAGAACAGCCTGTGACCTTCCCTAGCCTTGGGACCTTCTATTGCCTAATCAGTGTTTCATTCCCTCAGCTGGTGCTGAGCTTGTTGGCCCAGGCTGTCCCTGGGTAGTAGCAATCCTAGTATGACACATCCTTCTCCTGATGCTTTGAGAGCTGCCTCCCATGACCTGTGTGCACCTGCAAGACCTGGTCCACTTGGCCTGCATGATTTCATAGCTACCACAGTGACTTGTAGGGCTATAGGAAGGACATGCTAGGTTTCTGTTATTGGAATGTGGCCAGCTGGTTGATGTTCTTGTGGACCCTGGAGATGACATCTGCCCACAAGAAGAAGCCATTTTTGATTCCAGCAGTATGCAGGGTGCATGGTAGGTTGTGCCTTGTTCTCAGAACTATCCCTAGTTGTGGAATCCACCAGTTGGGACTGGTGTTGAGCCAGGTTTGAGATTAGAATGCTGGTGCATGCTCAGTCTGTACAGAGGATTCTGGGTTAGGAATCCTGGATGCTCTTAGCCCTTTGTGAACTTCGAAGAGGGCCAAACTGAGAACTGGGCTTATTTATTTCTCTTGAAATTTGGAAGAAATAATGAATTCTGCAAATGAAAATGATTTATAAAATTAAAGTCCAAAGAATTAAAAAAAATAGACTACTTCTGTTTATTTAAAATAAAACCAGAAAGTAAAAAAAGTCACTGAGCTAAAACCATGAAGTCCCCTGTCATATGTTGATATATAGGTCCAATGAAGAGATTACAACAGAAATAATAAGATTGAAATATATACATACAATGTATATACACACACAAATATTTGTGTGTGTGTGAGTGTGTGTGTGTGTGTGTGTGTGTGTGTGTGTGTCCTAAAATGCATTCAATAGCATCAAAATCAAATATCTGGAAACCAGTGATAAAATGAAATTCTTGAAAACAGATTAATAAAATTATAAATATATGAAGACACCATTCATTCCTTATTTTCTTGTCAAATTTATATATTACGGTATTGTTTCACATAAATCTTTAATTCTGTATCTATATGTAATTAATCAATGAATTTATTGCCAAATATTATATAATATTTTCTGTGAGTTTACTGTTTCCCTTATTTCTGGATTGCACATGGGCAGTGTAATTAATAATTGCATCATATAGGGTGTCTAAGATGCTGTTAAAGATCTATTCATGATTTCTAGTGCTTAACGATATGGGTGGTTTATGTATCTCAATAGATTAAGGTATAAAGTATTTTACTTTTCCTAATGGACTATTCAAAGAATAATTAAAAGATGTGCAAGACAATCTTCTTTCCCCTGGGTAATCCTGGAAATTTTGTTTATCCTTGCATCACATTTTAGCTTCAATACAGTAAATTTCAAGGGAATAGAAAATAACTTAAATCCATTCAGTTCCACTCTAGAAGATCAAAACATCAGGCTTCCTAAGCAGTGTCTCCATTAAGGTAAACAGGGGCAATATCTTTGATGTGTGTTTTAGGACATATGGCTTAAACTTAGTTATTACCAAAGAACCAAAAATTAACAATATTAATAACTAGGACTTGCCTATTATTCAGCCATCAGCATTCTGTGTTCATGAATTGCAATACCTCTTTTAAACTTACTAAGCCTCAGTTCTCAGACAACTGTGTTTCTTTCTTTCTTTCTTTCTTTCTTTCTTTCTTTCTTTCTTTCTTTCTTTCTTTCTTTCTTTCTTTCTTTCTTTTTATGGGGCTTTTGAGTACTCTAACATTCCCCCTTCTGAAGAGGTAATTCTAAAATCTTTTAAGGATTAGATACAAGCTCCCCAATACTTTTGACATTTTTGGCCTTTGGAACAGAGTATGTTGCTAACAGTCCCAAGGACATTTTGACTTTTAGCCAAGAAACTGGTTACATTTCTTTGGGGTCTTTTGACCCTAACTGCCTAGCCAATTCCTACCTCATTCTTATCACGCCATCCTCTGAAGAGGTTACACAATTGCCAATAGGGAATAGGGACGCAGACCACTCTGGCTTCTTCCATGCTGAACAGGCATGCAGAGTGAGGCAATTGGAGTACCCCTTCTTCAGACAACTGTTTTAACAAGTGTCTTTGTCTCCTCATGTTTTTCTGATATTATTTCACTTGTATTCTTTAGTTCTGATTTTCCCATTGGCCTTCATAAATACATGTCATGATATAGTGTTTATGAATAATAATTCATTAGTCAGACAGACTTTATTTGAATCTTGACTCTACCTTTGATGTCTGAGTGACCTTTTATTAAGTTATCTGACTCTCTGAGTTTAGTTTCTTTGCCTCCTAAATGGAAGACTTGACTATCTGCTTCCTAGTGTTCTGTGAAGATCACGTGTTCATATCTGTAAAGGACTTAGAAAATGCCCATCACAATGCTTCCCTCTCACCCTTGACATCTTATTCTCTTTCCTGCTCCTTTTGCAGGTCTCTACAATGTATTCAGGAATAGTCAGGATATTCAACCACATCCTGTTTAAGCAGAAGAGGGATATGTGACTGGAAGGCCATCAGAAATGCTGATTCATCATGAAGGACACATGTCCATAAAAGCAAACTAAAATGTCAATAAAATTTTGAAATGAACTCATTATCATTAAATATTCTACTTGGTAAACAAGCTGGAATATACTGAAATATTTATCGCCTCATGAAAATTTTCTAATTGCTGCTTAACTGATCAGTGTTAGTGTGGGAAGAATTTATTTCCTTCTTTAAACATGCATGTCTTGAAAGGAAGGAAGATCAAGATAGCTTACATGTGTATTATTTGCTTTACAATTTATCTTAAATATTAAAAGGGTAAAACAGAATAATTATTCTGATATAATTCAAAGGACTTTACATCACATGAAGTGGATATTTTTACTTTTATCATAGTCTCTACTTCATTCCTGAGTGTGGTGGCATCAGCCTGTAATCCCAGCACTCGGACAGCGGAAGCGGAAGGATCAGAAGTTCTAGGTCTTCCTCAGCAATATAGTTAGTTTGAGGCCAGTCTGAACTCCATGACCCTCTGAGGAGACAGAGGCAACCTGAACACAAGCTTCAGTCCAACCTAAGCTACTAAGCAAAACCGCACCTCAAATGAAAAAGAAAACAACCAAACAAAACCCAACATACTTAACACTATTTTATTCCTTTAATGCATACTTTCCCAAAGTTTTAAAAAATATGATGTTGGTATGTATAATTTTTCTGTGATGGAGCAGAGCTGGTCGTGTAAGAGGAAGAAAATATATGCCATATGCTAGCTGTAAATTCTCTGAGAGATAGCATTTCAATTTTATATTAATTTTGCCCTTTACACAGGTTGCAGCCTTTGAGGCGAATGGAGAAACCCAATCATACTTCAGTGACCCAGGTGACTGAGTTTATTCTCTTGGGACTCATCAACAATCCAGACCTGCAGGCGCCACTCTTTGGAATATTTTTAATCATTTACTTGGTAACAGTGATGGGTAATCTGGGCATGGTGATTCTGACTCTTTTGGACTCTAAACTACATACACCCATGTACTTTTTCCTGAGACATTTGTCAATCACTGATCTTGGTTACTCCACAGTTATTGGCCCCAAAATGATGGTAAACTTCATTGTGCAACAGAATACCATTTCCTACACAGGGTGTGCTTTGCAGTTGACATTCTTTGAGATTTTTATCATCACTGAACTGTTAATCCTCTCAGCAATGGCCTATGATCGCTACGTAGCCATCTGCAGGCCTCTTCTCTACATGATCATCATGGTGGGTAAAGTGCGTTGGGGGCTGGTACTGGTTCCCTACCTGTACAGCACATTTGTGTCTCTCTTTCTCACAATTAAGTTATTTACATCGTCCTTCTGTGGCTCCAATGTCATCAGCTATTTTTACTGTGATTCTGTTCCGCTGATATCTCTGCTCTGTTCTGACACACATGAATTAGAGCTGATCATTTTGATTTTCTCAGGCTGTAATTTGATCTCCTCCCTCTTAATTGTTCTTGTATCTTACATGTTTATTCTTGTGGCAATTCTCAGAATGAATTCAAAGGGGGGGAGGTCCAAAGCCTTCTCCACGTGCAGCTCCCATCTGACAGTAGTGGTCGTGTTCTATGGAACATTGTTGTTTATTTACCTGCAACCCAAATCCAGACATGCTTTTGATATTGATAAAGTAACCTCTGTGTTTTACACCCTAGTAATTCCTATGCTCAATCCATTGATCTACAGCCTGAGAAACAAAGAAGTCAAAGATGCTGTTAAGAGGGCTTTAACTCATGGCTTTAAAATCTCTACTTAATAGCTCAGTACTAAGCTGTCCAGTTTAGCAGTGTGTCAGACATTTAAACAAATTACATCATCAAATAGCAGAAGTGTCTGGCGAGCTTATGTTTTCTCTTAATCTTCATAAGATACTTCCTCTATGTCAGCCTTTGTTTCTTTTCCAATACAATAGATTAAAAATATTTTTCTGAATAAATTAAAACTTCAAATGACATTCAAGATCATACTATAACCATTTCCTTATAAATTTGGAAGTTGTACATGTCTTAGGTTAAACTTAAACTTGCAAAAGGAAAAATTCTCACCTAATTGAAATGGAACCATGAAACCTACAAAATTGAAGATTTGTTTTGCAATTGTCACTGGATTTTAAAATGAGTATGTGTATCATGAAGATTATGTTAGCTAAACAGAAGACAAAGCAGAAATTAAATATTAATATGTGATCATAATAAAATATTATTAAAAAATCTAAGGTAAGTGACAAATGAAGAATTCCATCTTAGAGTGAAGTTTTTACCAACTTAAGATACTATTTTATATATCAAGAATAAATTGAACATCTGAGAAATCTTTTTAAAATTAAATATCATGCAGAAAATGTTGGAGACTCCCCAATTATTTGACATATAAATTTTATTTTGATAGCTTCCTGATATACTGATTTAGGACTGAAAGCCTCAAATTTATGGTCATCTGGTCATCTACTTTAATGTTATGATTTATTTTTAAAATATATAATGGTGATTACACAGTGAAGATAAATACTGCACAGATAAATGAGGGGGCATTTCAAGGTGTCTTTTATCTCCATTGAGAGCTTCTATGCAATGGCATGAATTCTGTGAAACAATATTTCTTTCAGGTTTCCAAAAACAGCTTCAGCTGTAATGTCATAATTTCTTTAATCACACAGTAGCATGTACTATTTCTTGAAAGATTTTTTTCTCAAAGGCCTCTAAATTTCTGCATGAGACAGCAATCCATAGAGGCATTAAGTTGCTGAGCAAAAATGGCTCAGGAAAGAAAACATTTCCCAGTTGTAATTTTAGCCAAAGTATTGAAGATTTTCATCCTACAATTTAACAAAAATTTTTTAAATCAAGGTGAAATTTCAAAAGCTTTATGTTTTGCATCAAATTTTAATATTTTTATTACATACTACAAGAGGTGCTTGCTTTTGGAGGAGGAATGCCTATATATGTTATTATGGTACAAAATCAAATGTTTCATATCTACTAATTAACATGAAGCAAATTTTTATGCTTTTTCCTCAAGCATATCTCCTTTATTCTTTTTTTGTGCATATTTCATGCAGAACGTACCATTGAAATCTACCTGAGGACTTAATAACCATGCTCAGGTGCCAAGGATCTCAGAAAGTAACCAACTGTGACTAGTAATAATCAGACATATAGCGATTAGAGATGCATGTGGAAACATCTAAGTGTTAGTCACATTAAAAATGAGCTTATCTGTATGAAACATTATATTTTTAAAAGAAATGGAGATCTTTTTGAAAAGTTAAAATCCTTTTCAATTTTGTCTTATAGGGTTTTATATTGACTACAATAATGTATAACTGTATTAATTCAACACTATGAACCTAAAAGTTTACAGGCAATTTTGAAAGAGATTCATCTTTGCTCTGGAAATTGTTATTGACTATGTCAATGCTGTTGTAATGAAATTCTTCTACTAATTATGTGGTTATTATATAAATTTTAAAATTTCAAGTGTTTCACATATGGCTTTAAGCTGCTTCTCTAGAGTGGAGAAAACATTCACAATGTTCAAAACAGTCTTGACTAACAACACAGTAAAATAACCCACAAATAGTGATAAAACTTAAGTAAAAAAATTGAAATTTTAAGAAATACATGAATGTTAAGAAATATATAATATAAAACACATGTACATATGGAGGCATGTGGATTATCTAATAGGTTCAAATAATTATATTTAATATATGTCTACATCTGATTACCTGCATGAATTTGTTTCATTAGTATATGGAAAATATGTGCAGAATAATACAAATTTGTTCATATTACTAATAGTTCAACATAATACAAAATGGAAATATTTTGCTGTTCATCAATAAGAATTTAAGTTGTAGTATTTTCACACTATGCAGAAATGGCAGATATGAATGATTTGTACAATAAGCCACATGGATGAACATCATTAGCATTAAATGAGAAGTGTGCAATATTTATATTAATTTGTAAAACAATGAAATTAATCTATTTTGACCCAAATCATGCAATTATTCCCTGCATTAATGTATTGGATAATTTATTACAAAAGACAGCCAGGTGCATTTTAAGGTAATGTAAAGTCTGTTAGTTGGTAAAAAATTGATTTTTAACTATCATTTATATACATTAGACATTTTTTTCCTGAGTCAACAAATAGCCTATTTATTTAGTATGCTATTTGGTTTTTATGTATAGTTTATTGAGTTTTTGTGCATTTCATATAATAGATCTTAATCAAATTTAGATCCCCTCCCCATCAGTGCCCTCCTCCCAGAATAATAATACATCCCTTAAGTCTCTCAGCAAAGCGTCCTCATACACTAGTTGTTTAAAATGGACCGTGTTATTGATTTTTAGAACAAAAAATATATATTATCTTCTTATCTTTCAAGATAAAATTTGAGGTATAACTTCTAAATAAAACTGTGTATGTGTTCATTTAGCAGAATGATAGTAGTAAATTCTCCCCTACAGTCTGTGACCTGTCTAGTCACTTCATTTTGGTCCTAATATGAGTGTTGTGTGTGGACTCCATCTAGTAAAGCAAGCTTTAAATCCAATTAGAAAGCATTTGCTTACTTTTATAATATCTGTGCCACTATTGCACCTGACTTATTGTTATGTCTATAGATTAGTACATCTTTCAATTCTCATCAGAGAAGATTCTTCTTGTAGGAGATGGAGATTTACAGAGACTCACCACAGAACAATGTGCAGAGAATAATAGATCATGAGGCACTTGGCCAGAATCAGGACACCTGTATTATACCCTGTCCTCCAAAGGCTCGGGGATCATAGCAGAAGGTGGAAAGATTGTAAGAGTCAGAGGTGGTAGATAAATACAAAGAAACTGTGTTGTCTGGACACACAGGGTAGTTGCATTTATGAACCCACAGTTCTTTTGACAGCATGCACACACCCGAGCAAACTTAAGACAAACAGGAGCCCAGAATGAATGGGGAAGTGGGAAGGAAGCCCCAGCTCTGAGAATCTACTGGCACTTGCTGGATGCTAGGAGAGAATGAGTCAGTTGTTCCTACTGTTGTGATGTTTGGCACTGTGATATGACTCCAAGGGATATGCCCAAACCCATGAACAATTGGGAAATACAGAGTGTACTTGATAGGCTTTAAAAATATAAAAACAAAAACTAATAGATGGCATGAAGTCAGGAGGTGGGGAGCAGCAATGTGAAGGTGACTAGGGAGACTAGGTCTGAATATGATGATTAAAATACGTGTGTGAAATTCTAGAATGAAACTATGTATCTACAAAAGAATGGAAAAAAATAAAATAGAAATGTGTCTGTATAAGACTTCCTTGATGTTCTGATGTACCTTTGTTGCTAGTATAATTTCAAACACGTAATCCAACTTTATCGATTGTGATACTAAGAGGGACTCTTCTAAACTTACTTGTATTCAGTAACTGAAACTTTGTAACACTCAGTCAACATCCTAAATCCCCCCTCCACCTCACTGGATCACTGTTATACTTTGAATCTATGAGATTTTTTAAAATTATTAATTTTATGTGTATAAGTATATTGCCTGCATGTGTGTAAATGCACCCATGTCATACAATGCCCACCCCATGGAGATCAGAAGAAGACATTGGATCTGCTGGAACTGGAATTATGGATGCTTTTAGCCACCATATGGGTGCTGGGAATAGAACCTGGGTCCTCTGCAAGAGCAGTCAGTGCTCTTAACCAGAATCATCTCTCTAGCCCCAGAGATATTTTTTTAAGACTACAAATAAGTGTCATTAAGCAGCCAAATAAGAACATTTGAATATTCATTTTAGTTATTCTCAAATTTCTACATAAACCACATAAACAAGTTTTAAAGAAATTGTGAAAGAACAAATATTTAAAATTATTTAAAAGAAAAATAAAAAAATATACAAAGAATAAGTAAGCTACAAATAAATTATTTTAAAATTATGAATAAATTATTCAAGAAGACTCAACCACAAGATGTCTAAGGAAACAGATCCAGAACACTAAAATAACAGAAATTAATAAATAATGATAATGGTCAATATTAATGGTCTTAACTCACTAGTAAAAAGACAAGGACTAACCAACTGAATTAGAAAACAGGATCCATCAAATTGTTATCTCCAAGAAGTGAAGCTCACCAACAATGACTGACATCCTTTTAGGATACAAGAATGGAAAAAGATATTCTGAGCAAATGGAACCCCAAAACAAATAGTTTTAGATGTTCTATCATCTGACTATTTAGGCAGATAATATTCTGAATAGTATTTTGAATTTAAACTAAAACTACTCAGAAGGGACAGGGAAAGTCACTTCATACACATTAAATGAAAAATCCACCAAAGAGAATTTACAATCCTAAGCATTTATGCACTTAACATAGGGACATTCAGTTTCATAAAATAAAGAGGCTTATTAACTCTAAAATCTCACATTGACTGTCAATACAGTGATGACGGGTCACTTCAATACCCAGTTGTCTCCAGTAGTCAGGTTAACCAGACAAAAACTAAACAGAGAAACACAGGACTTAAATAGCACTGTAAATCAAATTGACATTACAGACATCTACAGAACATTCCACCCAAACACTGAAGAATACACTTTCATCTCAGCCATCTATGGAACTTTCTCCAAAATTGACCACAAATTAGGACTTATAACAAGTCTCTACAAAATTTTAAAAAATTAAAATATCATCTTTTATCCTATTGGAAATAATGGAATAAAGCTAGATTAACTACATGCAGGCAATACACACATACACGTAAAATAAAAATAAATATTTTTTTAAAATGGGAATAGTACACAAATTCATGGAAGCTAAACAACACATTACTTAACAAAATTTGAATCACAGCAGAAATCAAGAAGGAAATCAAAAATTTCTTAGAATTGGATGAAAATGGCAACACAACATACCAAAGTATTTGGGACACAATGAAGACAGTTCTAAGAGGAAAATTTATAGCAATAAGTGTCTATACCAGAAAATTGGAAGAATCCCATATAAATAAATTAATGAAAGCTTTGAAAAGCCAACAGCAGACAGAGCCAGGCATGGAGGAGCAAGTTTTTAATCCCAGCACCTAGGAAGGCAGAGACAGGCAGATATCTATGAGATTGAGGGCAGCCTGGTCTGCATAGTGGTTTACAGGCCAGCTGTGAATAAAAGGAGACCCGATCTCAAGAAGATCAAGATTACTAATGATGTTAGACATATTCTAAGGTGTTTCCTAGTCAGCCATTGCCTTAACTGGTAAGCGATTTCTTCAGTCTAAAGAAAAATAATTAAATCCACGAAAGTGCCTTGATCTGGCCTCCCTGTGATGGTGGGCCTCCCCAGATCATGCCATCCCCAACTCCCTAATCGGACCCACGTGAGGCCCATCCCACTTCACCAGGGCTAGACCTCTCTGCCCTACAGTAGGGGCAGAGACCTCAGTAGTCTGCTTGAGAATGCCTGGATCTGGCCTCCACCTGATGGTGAGCCTTCCTAAATTGCGCTATACCCAACCCCCTAATTGAGTGCACATGAGGCACCTCCCACTTCACCAGGGCTAGAGCCCTCTGCCTTACCATAGGATAGGAGTGGAGACCTGAGCAAACTGCCTGAGAGCTCCTGGATCTAGCCTCCATCTGGTGTTGGGCTTCCCCAAATTGTGTCCAAACCCCTGTATTGGGAACCATGTACAGCCCTTCCCACTTTGCCAGCTGCTAGACCTGTCTGCCCTATAGTAGGGTCTGAGACCTTATCAGACAGCCTGAGAATGCCTGGATCTGGCCTCTGCATGGTGCTGAACTTCCCCAAATCATGCTGTGCCCAACCCCCTAATAGTGACTACCTGAGGTCCCTCCTACTTTGCCAGGGCTAGATTTCTCTGTCCTACAGTAATCTGCCTTAACAAACTGCCTGAGAGTGCCAAAGTTGGGCCTCCTCAAATAACAGAAGGAAGTTCCAGTGTACCTGACTGAATCCTGACGGGCCTCTTTGGGAGCTCCTGAGTAGCTGATCTGAAGCCATCAGTTCCCTCCAAAGTTAAATCTGAGAGAACCTGGAACCTAGACCAACCAGCTTTACAACCCAATAAGAAAACAACCAAGGCATACCAATAATGCAAACAGAAGTAGACTTCCAGTCAACAAAAGAAGGCTTGAGTTTCATACCAGGGTCACAAACAATAGAAATCCACTATATCAAATTTCAATCCGTATTACAGAGCTATAGTCATGAAAACACTTTGGTACACAAAAATAGACACATAGATCAACTGAAGACCCAAACATGAGCACATTCAATTTCAGCCACTTAATATTTGACAAAGGGGCCAAGAACATTCACTCGAGGAAAGACAGCATCTTCAGCAAATGGTGATAGCAAAACTAGACCTCCACCTACAAAAGAATGAAGCTAGACCCTTATTGCACAAATGCAACTCCAAATGGATGAAATAGGTCAACATAAAATTTGAAACTCTAAAACTGTTAAAAGAAAACATTGGCAATAACCTATAAGATGCAAATGTTAGAAAGGACTTTCTCAATCAGACACCATTTGCTTAGGAACTAAAGTGAAGTATCAACAACTGGTACCTTATTAAATTAAAACGCTTCTGTGTAACAAAGAAACAGTTAAGGAAATGAAGAGAAAATGCACAAAGTGGGAGAAAATCTTCAGCAGTGTACATTTGACAGAGGTATAACATCCAAAATATATCAAGAGCTAAAAAAGAAAAATTTCAAGGAAACAAATAACCCAATTAAAAGATGGGCTAAGGAACTGAATAAAGTTCTCAAAAGAAGAAATAAAGATGGCTAAGAAGCATCTTAAAAAGTACTCAACACTGTTAGCAATTAGGTAAATGCAAATTAAAACCACCTTAAGAGTTCATCTTACCCAAGTCAGACTGGCTAAGATCAAGAGAATAAATTATACCAAATCCTGGAGAAGATGGGGGGAAAGGGGAACACTCATCCACTGCTTGTGGGATTGCAAATTCATGCAATCCCTATAGAAAGTAGTGTTGAGAACTCTTTAAAAACTAAAAATGAACTTATCATTTGATTTGGTTATACCACTCCTTGTCATATACCCAGAGGACTCATCCTATTTCAGAGACACTTGTGCATCCATGCTTGTTTCTGCTCTTTTCAAAATAGCTATGTAATGGTAGCAACCTACGTGTTCCTCTACTGAAAAGTGGATAATGAAAATGTGGTACATATACACAATGGAACTCTACTCAGAAATAGAGAAAGACAAAAATCATGAAATTTTCAGTAAGGTAAACAGACTCAGAAAAACAAACATAAGTTCTCGCTCATATGTGGATCTTAGCAACAAATCCTTATATGTAAGTATGTACGCAGATGTAACTGCAGGAACCAGGAAAATGAAAATGAACCAGGGATATAAAGAGAAAGAACCTGAGAGAGAAGAAAAGTAGGAGATAGGTGTTACTAAGGTAGAAATGGACAAAAATGAGGGTGGGGGTATTTAGTGGGGGAGAGTGTTAGACAAGGAAACTTAGGGATAAATTATAAAAAGGAGCTCAAGAGAGGTAGGACCATAGGAGACTTGTATTTCCAAGGGAGTAATGGGGGAAATGGGTACACTTTAAATGAGGAAGCCATGGTAGAAGGGCTAGACAGGGAGAGAGGGGGGTAGATTAATAATGCCTAGCTAGTTTAAAAAAACAGAGGCAATAATATTAGTCCTACAACCTAATGACAAATTACACACATAATATCTCTACATTAGTCTAAATGTACAGTCAAAGGCTACATATAAAGAAACAGTGACAGAAAGGAGAAATCTTCGTTTGAGTTGTTGACAAGGGAAGGGTGGTCCAAGAGACTCCCAAAATTCCACAGGCTATTCACACAGACATTGATTGCCTCACAGAATATGAAGGTAAGACCTTACTGCTAAAACAGAACATACTTCCTACACAGGATTTGGGGCAATGGAGCTGAAACTGACATGGTAGCCAGTTCCCCTGAAGGCTAGTTCTCACAGCTTTGGAGAGCATTGTGAAGGTGCCAAGGGAAAACATCAATCAGTGGTCAAACACCATCTTCAAGGTCAAATAACCACATCGATAGCCAACACAGAATACAACATTGGTTCAGTAGTGCCACTTTTATCTTGGAGGCAATGAACAGCTATCTAATTAACTAAAGTCCACTCAATGGGAGGAAATTCAAGTGTGGTGCTGCAAAGATAACCAGATACACAGGACTTGAGAGGTAATACATCTTAAAGAATACCCCAGAACTGTCACATCCCTAGACTAGTATAATTTCTTACTATGTGCAAAATATTTATCCTTATATTTACAAATATCCCAGTCACCACTTATCAAAGAAGTTTCTTTTGTTCCAGACTGAGTATTACCAAGTACCACAATTGGTCACTCACAGACATTTATGAATTGCCTAGTCCTAAGTGACACATCTACAATGCAACACCAACACTTAAGACTCGCAGAACAAGAAGCAGGGGTAAAAAGGATACTAACAAATCTCTCAATTCTCATAAATGAAGCTCCCTTATGCAACAGAAGGCCAGGAATACAAAAGGCCTCAAATGGCCAAAGCATAGAGATTAAGAGTCTGCAGAATGCTAGTCCTTAGACAGGACTCCCAGGACTCACCCACCCAGGGCTCAGGGAGCATTGCAGAAGAGGGGAAAAAAAGATTGTAAGAGTCAGGGAGAAGGTCCACAACAATATGGAAAAAGAGTCCTACAAACTCCTGGGACTCTGCTTACATAAATCTACAGCAACAGTGTCACCACACATAAGGCCCATGCAAACTGAAGCAGACAAAGACCCAGCATAGAACTGGGGAAATGGACAGCAGACCCTAATTTTAGCTAAAGAAATATTGGCAACAGTAACTTCTAGATATGGAACAGCTGATCTTCCTAAAACAAGGGACACCAGATAAGCTGACTAGACCTCAATTGATGAACTTGCACTGAGGAACCTTTGGGGACACTAACTAGACACAATAGGCCTTAACACAAATGACAGAATGTATAAAATCCAACCGGGGGTGTAAGTCAAATTTACTTCTGGGAGGCCAACACGCTCATGGCTTTCAGGTCAGGTGAGAGGTGTGCAGCGACCTTCTCTCTCCATGCTGTCAACACAATATTCCTCCAAGCTACAGTTTACATAATTAAGACATTTATTTGGGCTTGCCAACAGAACTTATGGTGAGGAGAAGTTACTTACAGAGGTATGGACACCCTTGGGCTTTTTTCCCTACATCTCTGTTGAGCCTTCCAGATTTGGAGCTGCCCACCCTCTGCCCCAAGATGGTGAAGCTCCCACCTCCTCCCTGACTTCTACTGTGTCTATCCTTAGATCCTCTGCCCTCATGCAATCAAAGCTGATTGCGTGTTGCTGGTCCTTTGGAGGATATGCCTATCCAACAGGGGTCTATGGGAGGGTACCAGCAGGGAACTGGTATAAAGATGATGAAGATTGATTAAGATGTTCTTTATGAAATACACAAAAATACAATAACAACAAATTAAAAACAAAAAAGACTTCTGGAGACTGATTTAAGGTTGATATAAGGGTTATTATATTCTTTACTTCATAATATAGTCCTTGGGTACAAGCTCTGAGGAATGAACTAAATTATAATTAACTATTATCATTTAATATAGATTTATAACATGTAGTAGTTAGTCTTATAGAAAGTTTGCGCACTGGACTGACCCGCTAGGCCATATAAATATTTACATTTGTGTCTACACCTTATGTCACCACCAACTTGCTTTGCTTCCTCTAAAAGCAGACTAGTTCTGGCCAAAAGAAAGCAAAAGTATGCCTGCCCATGGTGATAAAATTGAACATGTAGCACAAACCTAGAAGTCCTACTGTATCATTTGGTCACACACTTTGATTGTCTTTCTACTTTTACAAACATAGACTGACATCCTGAGCTAAGTGAGTTCTTTATCACAATTCAGGTTTGATGATTAAACAACTAGCTTCTGTAAAGTTTACAGAACTAACTGGAAAATGCTACAAAGCTTCTTGATAGTTGTACTGAATGATTTATAGCTGTACAAATGTCCAAATTTCCTCATTTGTTTCAAAGATGCAACTAGTTCATTTAAAAACAGAAAATACTGACCGTTTACATTTTAGAAAGAATTAAGGTTACAAATGGCTTAAGGGATTTTAGATGGTGTGTTCTGGAAGAAATAAATATTATCAGAAAAGAATTGTGAACAGTCCTCCTACTCAGATTACCTGAAATATTAATTTATACAAGTGTTACTTGTATACGTATTCACACTAAGTAGGAAATCTGAAAATGGAATATTGATCTGTTACTAAAAATTCAGATAAAAAAGGAGACAAAGCAGGATGATGAGAGATAAATATGCTTCAATGATGATTATTTAAAATAAGAAAAGGAGTTTAATTATAGCATAAAAAATCCAGCATCTCAGAAATTGACATCTTGAAGGCAATTCACAGCATTTAATTAGTTCCTAGCTTTTGAAGAAAATATTTATTCATTATTTTATTTATGTGTGTCTGTGTGTGCTTATGTGAACCACGTGCATACAGTGCCTTCAAAGGCCAAAAGAGGGTGTCAGTCTCTGAAACTGGAGTTACAGTCAGTTGTGAGCCAAATTATGTGGGTGCTTGGGACTGAGCCTGAGTCAACTGGAAGAACAGCAAGTAGTCTTACATACTGAGCTGTCTCTCAACCCACTTGATCTCATTTGAATTAAAATATTTCTTCTTCTAGTACTGGAGAGACGTCTCAGTTGTTAAGAGCACTGACTGCTCTTAGAGAAGACCTTAGATTAACTTCTAGTACCCACTGGAGGTTAACACCATTCCCTAACTCCAGTTCCAGAGGATCTGATGTTTTCCCTTGACCTCTCCAGGCATTCCATGAAGCAGGTGCACTTACATACATGCTGGCAAATATACTCATACACATAAAATAACAATAATAAGTAAAATATTAAAATGTCTTCTATCTCCCATGAGAAAACAAACTCACAAAAAGAAGAGATTAAAAATGCAGAGAAGAAAAATAATTCAATTTCTAAGAAAATAAGAAAGTGCTTATTCTTATGCTATGTATAACAGTCTTGAATTGACATAATTTTTCCACTTCTCATCAAAGGCCACCATGAGAAGAAACCACCTCCATGACTGAATTCATTCTCCCAGAACTGACCAACCATTTGGAACTACAGATCCTTGCCTTCATGCTGTTTCTGGCCATTTACCTGATCACACTAGCAGGGAACCTCGATATTATCGTCCTCATCCAGCTCAATGCCCAGCTCCACACAACCATGTACTTTTTCCTGAGCCACTTATCCTTTGTGGATTTATGCTTTTCCTCCAGTGTGACTCCAAAGATGCTGGAGAACTTCCTTTCAGAGAAGAAAACCATTTCCTACCCTGCTTGCCTGGTCCAGTGTTACTTCTTATTTGCCTTGGTCCATGTTGATATGTATATCCTGGCTCTGATGGCCTTTGATCAGTACCTGGCCATCTGCAACCCTCTGTTTTATGGCAGCAAGTTGTCCAAGAGCATATGCACATCCTTCATCACAGCGCCTTATGTGTATGGAGCACTCACTGGCCTGATGGAGACCAAGTGGACCTACAAACTGGCTTTCTGTGGTCACCATAAAATAAATCACTTCTACTGTGCTGACCCTCCCTGATTAAGCTGGCTTCTTCTGACACCTACCACAAAGAGCTGTCAATGTTTGTAGTGGCTGGATTTAATTTAATATTGTCAAATGCATTCATTCAATATTACTCCATACAAATACTGCAACTCAATGTTCTTATTTAAATACCTTCCTTGGAAAATGTGACTGTTTACGAATTATGCTAACACATATGTATACAAAGAACTGTTTTCCTTTTATAGTTCATATTCATATTCTATTAAACATACTGACATGTGTTAGCATTTAAATACTCAAAAACTGGTGTGTTTAATTTTGCAAAACCACTCCTTTTTCATTCCAATTTTTCTGATACACACATCTATGCCTCTCTTTTTAAAGCCTAGACATGCCAGATAGCAATATTATAGAAAAGCAAACAATTTTCCATTTTCAAATATAACAATGTACTATTGTCTTAGAAGATATAAGACAGTGTCTTGAAGGATCAACAGATGGTGCTGAGGAAATACATTATCAATCATAAAACAGCAGGATTTCTCAGAAGTAAATACGAGTATGAATGACCATAAGAATATTGACATTTATGATTGACTCTAGAAATATGAAGCCTGAATAGGCACAAGTTTAAGAAAAGTGAGGAATTGCATTGATCATGCTCACTAATTATCTGGCTAAAATTGCAGCATGAGTCTAAGATAATCTATTATGTACTACAATTTGCGCAATGCTGGACACAGATTGTGTATGTGTACATGAACTTTTTTGAATTAATAAATTTTGTCAATGAGCGCTTTTACTTATTTTATGAAACAATTAATATATTAAGGTACTTTGAAAACTCACTAATTAAAATCAGTCATGAGGGATTTCTTGAAGAAGGAACAGATATGCGGTTTTTTTAATCAATTCATTATATTATTCATTGAAAAATGGGCAAAATGATGGTGAAGAAATAACAATATAGAGAATATTTAACATACTACTCTAAGGGACAGATCATCATTTTCATCTAAGGCGCTCCAAGAAAAGCTTATCTATTTGTGTTAAAAACTGAGTATTGAAATTTTATGAACCTAATATCCCTATTCACATACAGGTTATTTTCATGAGGATCAATGATGTATGGATAACGGTTGGACACACATGGGTACAAAAAGAAGAGGAAAGGAAAAGGTTTTATCTAAGCAGGTGCTATTTCCACATATTTAACATATTCTATTTTATATTATCCCTTTTTCTTAGCTTCCTCTTTTATAAAATTAAGGTATTTGAGAAGATGAACTTTCTTTTTTATTTTATTTTAAGAATATTTTTATTATTCCAAAGACAGGTAATTTTTAACACATTTTTCCAGAAATAACTTTAAGCAGGTTACATAAAATACATACACAATGAAGTTTAAGTGTGGAGAAGTAAGAATAAGAAATCTAAGACTAAAACCATGCATGGTGGCTCATGTCCTCAATCCCAGCACTTCTGAGGCAGAGTCAGGCAGATCACTGTGAGCTCAAGGCCAGCCAGGACAACAAGAGACTGTGTAGAACAATATATTTATTAACGCACATAAAGTCATTGAGATAGGTCTGATAATTAGTATTCAGTCAATTAAATTTGTGTTTTATTATTACCTAAAGATTTACTCCCATTTCACTCTTTTCAAATTTCCTACTTATAAGTTTGTCATTCTTTGGAAATAATTAATGCCTAAGTTTTCTATACACTATAAATGGCACAAGACCAGCAAAAGTGTTTTGGAAGTATTTTCTTTAGCTTATGTGATCCATAGTTTAGGTTCCTGAAGAAAACAATATACTACAGATGCACAGATATATGATAGATGAATTATGATGGAGATTTCTAACAATTTTATAGTGATGTAATATATTTATAAGACATACAAGAAGACAGAATCTTAAATGTGTACAATTTATTCATGTCTGTTTTTTTCTTCTTAAACAGAAAAAAATTATCTTTAATAGAATAAATCTAAGCATAAGAAAGGTAATAAGCTGCCTGAGATTTACCAGTTATCTTGTGTTGAGCCTTGTCTTATTGGTCTTATTTATAGAAAAATTCACTTCTCTTTTGTGAAAAATGTGGGCATATATCTGTAGATCATATCTTCAGATTATCTACTAAACAAACTTCTAATCCTAAAATATCTGATGAACCTTTCATTTTCATAGTCACTTTATTAAAGCAGTATAACATGACCACATTCCTCTTGAGCGAAAGTTTCATCTTTTCTGTCATTTGCTGTGATCACATCTACCTGCTGATTTGCCTTCTAAGCAACAATAACCCCAAGTCCAAATATTCCAATTTTCTGGCTGCCTTACCAGTATGTATACTCCATATTGACCTGTGTAATAATCTATGTGTTTCCTTCAGCGCCAGTGATATAAAACATCATGCTATTTTTCTACCTTGTGTTTCCTCAGACCAAATAAAACCAGATTTTTCCACAGACCACACTGGACAACCAGAATGGGTTTAGGAGTAACAGAAACCACAGGTTGGTATTTTATCAAAAATGTGGCAATTTTTCTACTTTGTAGGCCAGAAAAACCTCTCAAGTTTTTTATCCTAGCTAAGAAATAAAGGAATCTAATGGAATAAATTAACATAAAATCTAAAATAGTATCTGTCTTAAATGTTTGTGATTGTTTTGAACCACCAGATAAATGGAAAGAAAAAATATACAATAAAATATTGGTTGATATGAATATTAGGATTATTATTATTATTATTATTTTGCTTAACTTGACTGGAATAATGGCTATTCAGACAGTTGGTAAAATATGATGCCTTTGGAGATCTCAGCAGACCACCAGAGTGAATGTTCCAGCATTCACTGGCATAGGCACTGAGAACTCAGAAGATCACCTGAGAGCTCCAAAATTGTTCCCCTTGTAGGGAACTTCACTGCCCTGACTTCCTGCTAGTAGGGATCCAAACCTTAGAAAGAAGCCTGAGTGTACCTGACTAGAACCTGACTTGGGCCTCTGTGGGTGCTCCTGAATAGCTGATCTGAAGCCATCAGTGCCCTCCAAAATAAAACCTGAGAGAATCTGAGACCTGGACCAACCAGCTTTACATAACCTTTTCAATAAGAAAAGGACACCAATAATACAAACAGAAGCATACCTTGACTTAATTCTCATATCAGAATCACAAACAACAGAAGAAATTCACATGCCAAAAATCACAATGAAAGAATAATAAAATGGAAAGCCAAAATACTATGTCCCTCTTTGGGAGCTCCTAAGCAGCTGATCTAAAGCCATCAGTTTCCTCCAAAATAAAGCCTGAGAGAACCTGAAAACAGGACCAACCAGCTTTACATAACCAATAAGAAAAGGACCAAGGCACACCAGTAATACAAACAGAAGGAAACTTCAACTCTATTTTCATATCAGAAGCACAAACAACAAAAGAAACTCACATGCCAAAATCACAACAAAAGAATAATAAAAGGGAAAGCCAAAACACAACTTCCCCACCAAACTTCAACAGTCCAGGACAAGAGTTCTACAAGGAGAAGCCCTTAGAGATAACCCAGGACACTGAATTTAAAAGAACAATAATAAACATGATCAAGGAATTCAACAAATTTAAAGGACATACAAAAAAGCAAATCAAAGAACTTAAAGAAGATAGGGACAAACTTCTGAATGAATTCACAAAAGAAATAGAAACATTGAAGAAAACTCAGGCACAAATGAAGAAGGAAGTAAAAAATTCAGTAAGTCAACTTGAAACAACAGGGGAAAGCACTAGAATGAATGAAATGGAAAACAGAATATCAACACTGGAAGATGACTTTGAAGAATTCCACCACTCAAGCAAAGATTATGGAAAATTTTAGAAAACACAGGAATGGAATATGCAAGAGATGTGGGACAGTATGAAAAGACCAAATCTACGGATCATAGGAATAGAGGAAGGAGAAGAATTTCAGATTAATGGTGTTGACCAGATCTTAAACAGGATTGTATCAGAGAATTTCCCAAAATTAAGGAAAGACATCTGCAACCAAATATAGGAAACACATAGAACACCAAATCGACAGGATCAGAAAAGAAACTCCCCATGATATATCATAGTAAAATCATTAAATGTACAGAACAAAAAGAGAATACTGAAAGCAGCAACAGAAAAAGAACAAGTCACATTTGAAGGAAAGTCCACCAAAATTACAGCTGACTTATCAATGCAAGCTATGAAAGCCAGAACAGCCTGGACCAAGGTATTTCCAGTTCTACATGACAATGGATGCAAGCCCAGAATACTTTACCCAGCAAAAATGTCTATTATTGGGGGAGAAAAAAAAATCTTCCATGACACAAATAGCCCGAAGGAATACATGTCCACGAAACCAGCTCTTCAAAAAATACTGAAACAATGCAAAGAGCAGAGAGAGAAACAACTACACCCCAGGGGCAAAAAAAGAAAATAAATAAAATTATAATTGAGGAAACACAAAACTAGACAAAGAACACAAACAGCAATCAAAATGATGGCAACCAATACACATCATTCAATAATAACTTTAAATGTCAGTGGCCTGAACTCCCCAGCCAAAAGATACAGACTAAGTGAATGGATTAAAAAACAAAATCCATCTTTTTGCTGTCTTCAAGAAACCCATCCTACCTTGAGGGACAGGCACTACCTTAAGGTGAAAGGATGGAAAAGAATATTCCAAGCAAATGGCACTAAGAAACAAGCTGGGGTTTCAATTCTAATATCTGACAAAAAAAGACTTCAAAATAAAACTAATCAGAAAAGATAAAGAGGGTCACTTCATTCTGATGACAGAAACAATTAACCAAGAAGATATTAAAATCCTGAACATATATGCACCAGACTTTGGTGCACCCAAATTCATAAAAACAGGACTTTAAGACACAGATTAACCCCAACTCAGTAGTAGTAGGGGACTTCAATACCCCATTTTCTCCATTAGACAGGTCAACTGAACAAAGAATAAACAGAGAGACATCTGAATTAAATGATACCATACATCAAATGGACCTAACAGACACCTTTTAAATATTCCATCCACTCACCAAAAATACACTTTGTACTCACTACCCCATGGAACTTTTTCGAAAATTGACCACATTCTGAGGAACAAAACAAACCTAAACAAATGATAAAATATTGAAATAATTCCACACATTCTATCAGACCACAAGGCATTAAAGCTCAAAATCAACACTGGATGAAGTCTTAGCCACTACCTGAACTCATGACTATTAAACAACACCCTCGTAAATAATGAGTGGGTCAAAGGAGAAATTAAGAAGAAATAAAAGAATTCCTTAGAACCAATGCAAAGGACAATACCTCTGGGACACATTAAAAGCAGTCTTAAGTGGGAAATTCATAGCTCTAAGTGCCTACATTAATAAATTAGAACGAGCCCAAATACATGACCTAATGTTGCAACTCAAGATGCTGGAAAGGCAAGAACAATTGAAATCAAAACCCAGCAGAAGAGAAGAAATGCACAAAAATCAAAACAGAAATCAATGAAATAGAAACAAAGAAAACAATACAAAGAATCAATGAATCTAAGAGCTGGTTCTCTGAAAATGTAAACAAGATAGACATACCATTAGTACAGTTAACCAAAAGAAAAAAAATACCAAATCCAAATCAACAAAATCAGAGATGAAAGGGGAAACATCACATCAGACAACCAAAAGATCCAGAACATTGTAAGGGAATATTTTAAAAACCTATACCCTACTAAATTTGAAAATCTAAAAGAAATGGGTGGATATCTAAAATCATGGGAACCACCAAAGTTAACAGAACTACCAAAGTAAACAGGAGATCAACAGTTTAAACAGACCCATAACATATAAGGAAATTGAAACATTAATACAAAGCCACCTGACCAAAATAAATGACCAGGTCCAGATGGATTTATAGCAGAATTCTACCAGACATTTAAAGAAGACCTCCGACCAGTACTACTTAAATTATTCAAAAGAATAGAAACAAAGGGAGAACTCCCAAATTCCTTCTATGAAGCCAGCATCACTCTAATACCCAAACTGGTAAAGACACAACCAAAAAAGAAAACTATAGACCCATAACTTTAATGAACATAGATGCAAAAATTCTCAACAAAATATTTGACAATCATATACAGACACACATCAAAATGATCATTCACCATGATCAAGTAGATTTTATCCCAGAGATGCAGGGATAGTTCAATATACATATGTCAATAAATGTCATTAATAATATAAATGGTCTCACAGACAAATACCACATTGTCATTTCAATAGATGCAGAAAAGGCTTTTGACAAAATTCAACATGCATTCATGATAAAAGTTCTAAAGGGAACTGTACTTCAAGGAACATACCTCAACATATTTAAAGTTATATTCAACGAACCCACAGCCAACATCACTCTAAATGGAGAAAAACTGGAAGAATTCCCATTAAAATTGAGAACCAGACAAGGATGTCCACTACCTCCACTCTTTTTCAACATAGTGCTTGCAACTCTTGCCAGAGCAATAATACAAGAGAAAGAAATTAAAGGAGAACTCATTGGAAAAGAAGAGGTCAACCTATCCCCTTTTGCAGATGATATAATATTATACCTAAGAGATCCTAAAGGTTCCATCAAAACAATTGAACTGATCAACACTTTCAGTATAGTGGTGCATCATAAAATCAATCTACAAAAATCAGTAGCCTTTCTATATACCAATACCAAACAATTGGAGAAAGAGTAAAGGGAAATGTTCCCATGCACAATAGCTTCAAAAACTAAAACTAAAAATAAAATATCTTGGAACAAACCTGACCAAAGACAGCAAAGATCTGTGCAATGAAAATATTAAATCCTTAAAGAAAGAGATTGATGAAGACACCAGGAGATGGGAGGACCTCCTATGCTCATGGATTGGAAGAGCTGATATAGTAAAAATGACCATCGTACCAAAAACAATATATAGATTCAATGCAATCCCAATTAAAATCTCTTTGGCATACTTCAGAGAATTAGAAAAATCCATAAATTTATATAGAAGCACAAAATACCCTACAGAGCCAAAGCAACCCTGGGCACAAAAAGCAATGCTGGGGGGATTACTATGCTAGATCTCAAAATAAACTTCAAAGCATAAAAACAGTGTGATGCAGGCACAAAAAAGGCACATAGATCAATGGAACACCATTGAAGACCCAAACCCAAGTACATGCAACTTCAGCCACCTGATATTTGACAAAGGTGCCAAGAACACACAATGGAGGAAAGACAGCATCTTCAATAAATGGTGCTGGAAAAACTGGATTTCCAACTGTAGAAGAATGAAACTGGATCATTGTCTTTCACCTTACACAAAAGTCAACTCCAAATGATCAAAAACCTCAAAGCAAAACTGGAAACCCTGAAACTATTAGAAAAAAAATATTGGCAGTAACTTACAAGATATAGGTGTAGGAAAGGATTTTCTAAATCAGACAGAAGTTGCTCAGGAATTAAGGTTAGCAATCAACAAGTGGGACCTAGCCAAACTAAAAACCTTCTGTATAGCAAAAGAAACAATAAAAAAGTGAAGAGAAAACTCACAGAGTAGGAAAAAGATTTCACCAGTGACACATCTGACAGAGGCTTAACAACCAGAATATATAAAGAACTCAAAAAAACAAAGAATCAAGAAACCAAATGACCCAATTAAAAGAGGAGCTAAAGATCTAAACAGACTTCTCAAAGGAAGAAATAAAGATGACTAAGAAACATGTTAAAAATTATATACACATAATCTTAAATTTTTGAAGTTCATAGTTTAGTCAACTAGTTTAAGGAACAAAATATATGTCTAATCAAGGATTATCTGAAAATGTCTGGGTTTTGCCCATGTTTTATCTATATAGCATATGGTAATTAAAAGTACAAGATTTGGGAATTAACATTCTTGAATGTTTAACAGCCATATTTTGAGGCTTATACTAATCTGGCCAGAGGGACTTCAGGGACAAGTTTTGCTCCTTGCCCTCCAAGGTCAAATAAGTTCCAGGGGACTATGGAACAACTCTCAAAATGGCCTGTAACTGTGGTGAGTCACCTGTCCTCCTGTTCAGGGAGGCCATGGAGACCAAACCAGGTAGACTTGAACCAGTGACTAGTCTACAAAGAAGAGGGTCAGCTCAGAGGAACATTTCCTCCATGCTTCCAAGTTAAGCAAACCATGGTCAAGCAGGATCTTTGACTTACCTTCACATAGATGGAACCATGGAACCGGTAAAAGAAAGGAGCCAGGGGCTCCTCCCAAGCCCATGTGACCCCTGAAGAATAGATCCTCTGGGGAACTGAAGAGTAAAAGTAAATTGGTTTATTTGGGCTGACTATATAGTCTTACACACCTAAAAGGAAAGTATAACCAAAGATTAAAGTGATCAGTATATTTCTTTAAGAGTTCAAGGGGTTGCTCTTCAGAGATATTAGGCTTAAGTCCATATAAAATGTTATTTAGACAATTATTGTTCATTGATGATTTTTTTTTTCTAAGCAGAAATTGCAGCTCAGAAGTAAGACTTCAAATCTTGGTCTGCAATACTGTAGTGCCCATCTGTAGCTAAGGGAGATAACCCACTATTGTTCCAAAATGATGACTAAATTTGTTTTCTCCCCCTATCTAGAAGCCTTTGAAAGGGAACTGACACTGATTCTAGCCACTCCAATACATATCAAAGTGCCTGAAAACAATTTCTGAGCCCATCACTTTCATATCCAGTCTTGGCAGACAAAAGAATAATAAGGAGAAATCCAATAGAGGGATGTTTTTGGAAGCTCTCATCAAAAAATCCTAATGGGCTGATATGAAATTTTGAAATTTGTCCTGTTTTCTCATTCCCTGTCTAGAACTTGTAATGCTAAGTACTTTTGCCTTTACTTCTTTACATTCCCTATTCACCAGCCAAGGACCTTCTTTTCTCCCTACAGATAAGAGTTATGCAATTTGGAAGTCCTTTCGATAGACACACTGAAGTGGTACTCCAATTGCCTCACCCTGTGTCCCTGTTCAGCGTGGAAGAAGCCAGGGCAGTCTACATCCTGATTCCCTATTGGCAACTTGGGTAACCTCTTCAGATGATGGTGTGATTAGAATAGGAGGTAGGAATTTGATAGACAGTTAGTGTTTAAAAAAAAAAAAAAAAAAGACCCCAATGAAAAGTAGCCAGTTTCTTGGCTAAAAGTCAAAATGTCTTTGGGCCTCTTAGAACATACTATGTTCCAAATACTAAAAATGTAAAAAGTATTTGGGAGCTCTTATTTAATCCCCAAAAGGATTTTATGGTTACCACTTCAGAGGGGGGGAGGGATTATAGTAACAAAAAGCCCAATTTGAGAGAG
The DNA here is from genome assembly GCF_000622305.1 of Nannospalax galili. Classification (NCBI taxonomy): domain Eukaryota; kingdom Metazoa; phylum Chordata; class Mammalia; order Rodentia; family Spalacidae; genus Nannospalax; species Nannospalax galili. The sequence goes on from NW_008340932.1 coordinate 319,675, forward strand.
AGAGAGAGAGAGAGAGAGAGAGAGAGAGAGAGAGAGAGAACAAGAAGTTTTTGGAAAAAAGTGATGGGGAGATAAGGTAGGTGGGGAGGGGAGGAAGTGGGCATGAATTTGATCAAAAGACATTATAAGCATGTATTAAATTATCAAATAATTTTTTTAATTAAAAGAACATTATGTCATTATTTGTCTATAAAGTGGTTCTGGGAAAGATTAACATTTGAATCAATAGAAGAAAGTATATTGTTTGCACACATTTGAGCCAGCACCATTCAATACCATAGTGAGATATCAGTTAACCAAAAGAAAGAAAGATTTGTCAAATCTAAATTAAAAAAATCAGAGATGAAAAAGGAAACATCATAACAGACACCAAAAAATCCAAAACATGGTAAGGGAATACTTTAAAAGTCTATACACTATTAAATTTGAAAACCTAAAAGAAATGTATGAATTCCTAAAAGTATGGCCACCACCAAAGTTAAACCAAGAGGAGATCATCAGCCTAAACATAACCATAACAAATAAGGAATGAAAGAGTAATACAAAATCTCCCAACCAAAAAAAAGCCCAGGCCCAGATGGATTCACAGCAGAATTCTACCAGACATTTCAAAGAAAATCTACAACTGATGTTGATTAAATTATTCAAAATGATAGAAACAGAGGGAGAACTCCCAAACTCCTATGATGCCAATATCACTCTAATACAAAAACCAGGTAAAAATACAACAAAAAATGAAAACTATAGACCCATATCTTTAATGAACATAGTTGCAAATATGCTCAACAAAATACCTGCAAACTGCATACAGACACACATCAAAGAGATCATCCACCATGATCAAGTTGTCTTTATTCCAGAGATTCAGGGATGGTTCAACATTCGTAAGTCAATAAATGTAATAAAACATATAAACGGGCTTAAAGACAAAACCACATAGTCATCTAAATAGATGCAGAAAAGGCATTGGACAAAATCAAACAAGCATTTACATTAAGAGTCCTAGAAGGAGTCTGTCTGGAGAGAACAAACCTCAACATAATTAACGCTGTGTACAACAAACTCATAGCCAACATCATCTTAAATGGAGAAAACTGGAAGCATTCCCATTAAAATCAGGAACCAGGCAGGGCTTTCCACTATCTCCACTCCTTTTCAATACAGGGATTGAAATCCTTGCTAGAGCAATAAGACAAGCAAAGGTAATTAAAGGAGTACCAATTGGAAAAAAAAGAGGTCAAATTATCCTTACTTGCAGATGATACATTATACATACAAGAGCCTAAAAATTCCACTAGTAAACTGTTAGAATTTATAAATGCTTTCAATAAAGTGGCAGAATACAAAAATCAACTTACAAAAATCAGTAGCCTTTCTATATACTAATAACAAGCAATCAGAAAACACACTAGAGGAAACCCTCCCATTCTCAATAGCCTCAAAAATATAAAATAAAACATTTAGGAATAACCTAACCAAAGACATTAAAGATCTCTACAATGAAAATTTCAAAACTCAGAAGAAAGAAATAGAAGAAGACACTAGGAATGGCAAGACCTACCATGCTCATGGATTGATAGACTCAATATTGTGAAAATGACCATTTTACCAAAAGCAGTTTATAGAGTCAATGCATTCCCAATCAAAATACCCTTGATATTCTTCACAAAATAATCCTAAAATTCATATGGAATCACAAAATAGCTCAGATAGCCAAAACAATCTTGGTCAAAAAGAACAATGCTGGGGTGGGGGTGGGTGGCGGATCACCATACCAGATAACCAATTACATTACAGAGCTATAGTCAAAGAAACAACATGCTATTGGCACAAAAATAGACACATAGATCAATGGAACACAATAGAAGACCCAAACATGAGTTCATATAATATCAGCCACCTGATATTCCACAAAGGTGCTAAGAACACACGATGAAGGAAATACAGCATCTTCAACAAGTGGTGCTGGCAAAACTGGATCTCCTCCTGCAGAAAAATGAAACTTGACTCTTATCTTTCATGCTGGATGAAAGTCAACTCCAAATAGATCAAAGACCTCAATATAAAACCTGAAACACGGAAACTCCTGGAAGACAACATAGGTAGCACCCTCCAAGTTATAGGCATAGGAAAGGACTTTCTAAGCCAGACACCAGATACTTAGGCACTAAAGTCAACAATCAATAAGTGGGACCTCATTAAAGTACAAAGTTTCTATACAGCAAAAGAAACAACTAAGGAAGGGAAGATGAACCCCATTGAATGGGGAAAAATCTTCACCAGATACACATCAGACAGAGAATTAATATCCAGAATATACAAAGAACCAAAAAAGAAATAAATAAGAAGGTAAATGACCCAATAAAAAGATAGGCAATAGACCTAAACCAGGAGTTCTCAAGCAAAGAAATAAAAATGGCTAGAAGCACCTTAAAAAGTGTGCAACATCCTTAGTAATTAGAGAAATGCAAATCAAAACCACTTTAAGATTTCATCTTACCCCTGTCAGATTGGCCAAGATCAAGAGTACAGAATACTCCAAATGCTGGAGAGGATGTGAAGAATGAGGAACCCTCATTCACTACTGGTGGGAATGCAAACCTGTGCAATCACTATGGAAAGCAGTGTGGAGAACCCTAAAGAAACTAGAAATGAACCTACCATATGATCCAGTGCTACCACTCCTTGGCATATACTCAAAGGATTCATAGTACTGTAGAGATACCTGTATATCCATGTTTGTTGCTGCTTTCTTCACAATAGCTAAGAAATGGAAACAACTAAAGTGTCCCTCAAGTGATGAATGGTTAATGAAAATGTGGTACATCTACTCAATGGAGTTCTACTCAGCAGTAAGAAAAGATGAAATTATGAAATTTCCAGGTAAATGGATGGAGCTAGAGAGTGTTATACTAGTGAAGTAACACAAATGCAGAAAAGCAAATGACATATGTTTTCCCTCATTTGTGGATTGTAGCACCAATCCATTATATGTGAGTATATAAACTATGAAATAACACCAGGATCCAGGTAAAGGCAAAAGATACATGGAGGTAAAGGAAAAGAAACAACCTGAAAGGGAACAGATGTTGCCTGAGGGAGGTAGAAAAGTTGTGAGTAATTGGCAGGAGGAGAGGAGGGAGGGACATGCAAGGGACCATGGTATAGGGGAGGGAGGGAAGTCAGGAATGGAAAGATGGTGGGAGTCAGGTGGTACTGGGGGGAGAGTGGGAATAATGGCAGCACTGTGATTAGGAAGAGAGGGAGGAGGGAGTCCAGATGGGAGGAAAAAAGAGTAGAGATGAATGAATCTCGGGAAGCTAGGAAACCTAGAGGGAAAAGTGATGCCCTAGAAACCCTATAAGAAATGTACATAGAGTGCCTGAACATTAATGCATATGTATACCTAGGAGCTATTTGGAAGGAATGCAGTGGTAGAAAGAAGATACCTCCTTTAGAGAGAATAACATGCTGGAAGGGAAATTTGTTTGCCCCTTTTCAGCTGGGATAAGCACTTTCTGTCCTCAGACACTGGTGCTCCTGGTTCTCATACTTTCATCATTCCTCTTCTACTTTTCTGTTTCTAGACCTATAACTAGATTCGAGTTCCCACAGAGCCTCACAAGAGAGGTGCACAGTGTCACTAATCAGGAAACATGGTACACTCTAAAGAATTGTTTGAGTTTTCTTATTTTTCCATGAATAAATCCAGGAAACATGTATTACATTAGATTTTAGAGTATGGAATAGTGGTAGGAGGAACATAAGTTAGAGTCAGACTAATTTTTTTTATATTAGACCCCCTTAGTAGCAACTCTGCATACAGTTACAGTTGGTAAAGTTTCTGAAAATCTTAGGTTGGGAAGACAAAACATGAGTAGAACAATATCCTTACTGTGATTACAGAGGAATCCCTGATCTCTGTTGGTTTACCACAGAGAAGTGGATTAAGATTGGCACATTGAAACAGTAAAGTGAATTTTTCAGTTAAGATCTAGTCATCCACACCAGGTTGGTTGGGTTCAGAACACAACTCATTCTTAAACTGAGACTCAGATTCTCTGTGCTCTTTCTGATGTGTGATGGTGGTCCTAAGATTAAGCAGTATCAATTAATGCAGTAAAGCAGTAGGTAAGCTCATTACCAAGAGAGATGAAGAAGACCCAGAAGAGAAGTTTAAGAGCCTCTTAATCCCTGAGTTAAAAGTACCTGAGTAGTCTTTAGGGAACAATAACTGAACAATAACATCAGCTTCTATTTTTTTAATGCTACAGGAAAAGAAGTCTATCTTATGAATATAAGCAAACATCCTCCTCAGTGATTAGCCTTGAAGGCCCATTTCTTTTCCCTTCTTCTTTATAGGTAAGTTTTTAGGAAATAGCCAGAGTTACTTCGCTAATTGTTGTTTTTCATAGAGTATGAATTCATATTTTCTAGGAATCATGTATGACCAGATAATTAAACTACTGTATCGACACCTTTATTTTCACATGCAGAGTTACAAGGCACAATATCTGAGAATGTGTATTTTAATGATTAATCAAAGAGGGGTCAGCAATAACAGCATACATTTATATTCTCAGCACTAGGGAGACTGACGGGTAAGACTCTGAGTTCAAGGCTAGCCTGGATACGTAATAAGACCCAGTCTCAAAAAAAAAAAAGCATTTTACTTTACAAAACACAAAAGTGAACACACAAACAAAGACGAACCTTCAGTTGGTGATTAGGTACCAGGAACAAGTGAATAGCTCACAATAATGTGGAATCAAGCATAGGACGTTTCTGAGGTCACTTTGGCAGAAAAAAGGTAGAGATAAGAAACAGGGAGGAAAGAGACAAGAGAAAGCAAAGAGGATTGTTAAATCTGACTGAAAAGGACAGGAAGTGCAAAATTCCCTGAGGTTCATGCGCTACTAGGGATTTAAAGAACTTATTTATCTAATGCTTCAGCTTTTACTCTTTTGGCATATATACCCATCTTCCATTTGCTTTCCACGGTGTTGTAGTATTATGTGTATCTATGTATTTCTGAATAGTCTGGATCATAAATGCCATGAACTGAATGTAAAAAGGTTTGCAGAAATTTTAAGGTCTCCAAAGGCTGACATCAATGTGATATACGGATTATCATGGTATTGTTGGTTTCATGGCATATTCGTTGGGTATAACCTCTGAGGAAGTAGCTAAGTTCTCATGAACAGTACTCTTTTAATATGACTTTCTCTTCTATACAGGCAGCCTTATAGAAATTTTGATCACTGATCCTACAGTGCTTGTATGAGTCACATAATACTTGTAACTAATTCTTAAAACAAAACCAAATAATAATTACTGGAATAAATAAGAGGGTTTTTTATTTCTTCTTTATATGAAATTCTGACTTGGTTCCATTCTGACAAGATTGTGAGAGGTACAGCTCATTCATGCATGCCTTTTCTGACCTCTGTAGAGTTTTTATGTCTCTTTGATATGGTATGGCTCAGCACCATGACCTTATCTCAGCCAGGGGGTGGAAGAAAAGAGGAATGGGGGCAAGCTGATGTCAGGAAGGGGTAGATGAAAATCCCACCTTCCTTTCATTATTTCAGAAGAAACATCTAGTATCAAATCTTGTTTAAAAATGAACCAATAGTGCTCAGACCCTGTTTTTTTGTTGTTGCTGTTTTGTTTTGCTTGCTCTAGTTTTACTTTCCTAAGAGCTATTCTATACAGACTAGCTCTTTCTCTGAAAAGAAAATATATGCTTGATTATGGGTGTGAAGTGACCTTGTATTCCAGTCTCTGAAATCCTAGTCCATACCTTGGAAATTGACCTTGTTCTTCCAACCACTTTCTCGACTCAAGACTAACATGAAAGACTAAGTCGCTTCTATTTCACAATCCATGTTGGATAGTTCAATGATTATCCTGTCCACATTTACTCAGTTACCTGGGAAAACACTAGAAGACTCACTTAAAGATCTAATGAGGGAATTTGTAATTAATTGTTCAAATTTTGATGTATTTTGTTTATTCCAATTCTAAAATAGAACATGTTGACTTTTACATTTCACAAATAATTAAGCTATGATTTTAATTTACCACTTGATGCCCTTAGACAAATGACTGGAAAGATTGTATTACATGGCATTGTCTAGAATAAATAATATTGGAAAATGAAATATCTTTTGATTATTTTTCCTTCTAGAAAAATTATCTGAAATATTCATTTAGATATGCAGTGAGTACTCAATTTTCCTGTTCTAAACAAGTGGCAAAAAGCAGAATTGAAAATTGGTCTGAGATTAAAGAGTAAAAGATAAAGAAAGACATGACATTAGGTAAGAATTGAAATTGAGGCCAGCATCATCTACATACTAAGTCCAGCACAGCCAGGGCTAAGCAGTGAGACCCTGTCTCAAAACCAAAACCAAATACTAAACAGAAGTTTTAAAGATCATAATCTAAGAGAGTGACCCATTACCAGTGTGACTATGCTTATTAATGTTGAAAATATTCATTATGGATTCTACTGAGATAAAATAAGGTGATAATTTGTAGAAATAAAAGTTCTAAGAAAGTATAAAAATAGTTGTCCTTTACCTGAATGTCTGAACTAATGTAAAGTTCCCACTTCTCACTGAAGGCTACCATGAAGAGAAATTTCACCTCTGTGACTGAGTTCATTCTCCTAGGACTGACCAGTCACCTGGAACTGCAGATCCTCTTCTTTGTGCTGTTTCTGGCCATTTACCTGATCACGCTGGCAGGGAACCTGGGCATAATCGTCCTCATCCACATCAATGCCCGGCTCCACACACCTATGTATTTTTTCCTGAGCCACTTATCCTTTGTGGATTTCTGCTTCTCCTCCAATGTGACTCCAAAAATGCTGGAGAACTTCCTTTCAGAGAGGAAAACCATTTCCTACCCTGCATGCCTGGTCCAGTGTTACTTCTTCATTTCCCTGGTCCATGTTGAGATGTATATCCTGGCTCTGATGGCCTTTGATCGGTACCTGGCCATCTGCAACCCTTTGCTTTATGGCAGCAAGATGTCCAAGAGTGTTTGCACATCCCTCATCACAGCGCCTTATGTGTATGGAGCGCTCACTGGCCTCATGGAGACCATGTGGACCTAAAATCTGGCTTTCTGTGGCCACAATAAAATCAATCACTTCTACTGTGCTGACCCTCCCTTGATTAAGCTGGCTTGTTCTGACACCTACCACAAAGAATTGTCAATGTTTGTGGTGGCTGGATTAAACCTGTCCCTTTCTCTGCTCATTATCCTTACTTCCTACCTGTATATTTTCCCTGCTGTCCTGAAAATCGGCTCCACAAAAGGCAAGCGCAAAGCCTGGGACCTGTGGCTCCCATCTGACAGCTGTCATCATATTCTATGCAACTCTCTTTGTTATGTATCTCAGGCCCCCATCAAAGGAATCTGTGGAACAAGGCAAAATGGTTGCTGTTTTCTATACCACGGTCATCCCCATGTTGAACCCCATGATTTACAGCCTTAGGAATAAAGATGTGAAAGAAGCAATAAACAAAGAGCTCTCCAGGAAAAATATGTTTTTCTGAATAATTGTATTTCTTTTCCTTTCACAGAATTTTTTTCTAGACTTGCTTTATTTATTTATTTATTTATTTATTTAGTTAGTTAGTTAGTTAGTTAGTTAGTTAATTTTTTATTATAGACAAGGTCTTCCCTAATCCCAGCTGTTCTGAAACTCCCTATGTAGGCCTGACTGTTCTTGATCTCACGGTTCCTGCTGCCTCTGCTTCCTGAGTACTGGGATTAAAGGCATTTTCTAGGTATTTTTACATTATAGCAAATAATGTAGATGTGGAATTAAAATATGGTTGATCAATGGGGAATGAGGAATTACAAAAGTTTAATTCTTTTCTAAAACACAAACACATGAAATTTGATCAGGCAAGTTTGTGGGTATCACTTACCTTATTCAAAACTTCTTAGTTCTTTGCATTTTCTGTACAGGAAAGCATTGTATTCATCCCTGCCTCCCTGAATTTGTGGCTATGTATGGAAAATGAGTTATAGCAGAATCCATGTAAGCCTTCTTTGTTCTATGAAATTCTCAAATCAGTAAGATAGATAGATGATAGATAGGAGATAGATAGATGATAGATAGATAGATAGATAGATAGATAGATAGATAGATAGATAGATAGATAGATAGATAGATAGATAGATAGATAGATAGATAGATGATAGATGATAGATAGATAAATAGAAATATAGGTGATAGATGATAGATGATAAATATATAGATAGATAGATGATAGATAGATAGATAGATAGATAGATAGAAGAAAAATAGGTGATAGATGATGGATGATAAATATATAGATAGTAGATAGAAAGATGATAGATAGATAGATAGATGATAGATGATAGATAGATGATAGATAGATAGATGATTGATAGAAGATGGATGATAGATGATAGATAGATAGATAATAGATAAGATAGATAGATAGTGATAGATAGAAGATAGATGATAGATGATAGACGATAGATAGATAGATAGATGATTGATAGATAGATAAATAGATGATAGATAGATGAAAGATAGGTGATAGATGATAGATGATAAATATATCTGATAGATAGAAGATAGATGATAGATGATAGAAGATAGACAGATAGATAGATGATTGATAGATAGATAAAAAGATGATAGATAGATGAAAGATAGGTGATAGATGATAGATGATAAATATATAGATAGATGGTAGATAGATAGATGATAGATAGATGATAGATATATGACTGATAAAGAGATAGATAGATAGATAGATAGATAGATAGATGATAGAGAGATGGTAGATAGATACAAAGATATATACA
>NW_008340932.1:328797-349628 GCF_000622305.1 Nannospalax galili
TGTCCAGTCCTCTTTGTCCTTTGAGGGATCTTCGTCCCTGGGACAGGGGGCACAGAAATTGAGGCTCCTACCACAGCTGCTGTGTCCCAGTGTCAAACACTGCATATCACTTCTTCTGCTGGTTTTCCATCAGGGTTTCCTAGTCAGTACGCCTGTAGGGTACCACGTTCTGCTCCTGCAGTTTAAGACTTTGGTTACCAGGTGTCCCGTAAATGCCATTAAACCCACAGATTGAGTTGTATTTTGGCTCTGTAACAGTGTACTTTCCTAGCATATCACAGGGCTGAATTTCATCGCCAGACACCAGAAATGGAGACAGAGTGAAAGATGATTAGGTACATTAATAGAAACATAGACAAATGGATGGATGGATGAATGGATGGATGTATAGAACATAGGTCATAGAGGTGATAAATAGTTAGATCAAGGTCAGATGCCTACATGATACATAAATGGATGACTGATGATATGGATGATAGAGAGATGGTAGATAGATAGATAGATAGATAGATAGATAGATGATATGTAGATGATAGAGAGATGATAGATAGATAGATAGATAGATGATAGATAGATACATAGATAGATACATACATACATACATAGATACACAGATACATAGATACATAAATAGATGACAGATAGATAGAAACCTTGAAGCTGGAGAGATGGCTCAGCAATTAAGAGCACTGACTGCTCTTGGAGAGTAGCTGTGTTAGATTCCCAGCACCTACATGACAGCTTACAACTGTCTGTAACTCCTATTCCAGGGTATTCCAACACTCTCTTCTGACTCCTTGTGCATTGGATGACACAGGCACATTTATACACATCAAAAAATATATTCATACAAATGAAATTTAAAAACAATAAATAAATAAATTAGAAATAACAAACCACAGCATAGGAAACTTGATAGATGCTGAAAAAGGATGAGTCAGGTCTCTACTTTTGTGAAGTTCTTAAGTTGACCATACTCTAAGGAATAAACCCACACCCAAAGGCATGAGGAAACACAGATTAGACTTGCTAGGTCTTAACCAAAAGACAAATAATAAAGAGGATATGAAGTGGTGGTTAGTAACATGGGGGTGAGGAGGGGGAGGGGAGTATAATCAGTACACATTGTATGAAATTCTCAAATCTTAAACCAACATAGGAAGAGAACACTCACATTTTTTGTTTCTTTGCTTTCAGCTTTGCCTTTTCTTTCTTTTTTATTGTTTGACAATTTCATGCATAAATGCAATATATCTTAGTCATATCCATCCCCAACTCCTTCCCTCCTCCACCTATTGGGTCTGCCCACAACACATCTTCTTCCCAAATTCTTGTGCTGTTCTTTTTTCATTTTATATAACCTGCTGAATCCAGCTAGTACACCTCATATGTGCTTAGGTGTGGGTTCACCCAAAAGGAAAAAGGACATGGGCAACCTAACAATGACGACCCCCCCCAAAAAAAGAGGAGGACTCTTACTTCCTTAGCAGCTATCAATTGCCAATAGTTCTTCAGCTAAGGAATTGGGCAACAGGAGCCAATCCCTACTCTGTGATAGAATTCATAACTGACTTCATCTTGGGCAGATCTTGTGAAGGTAACCATAGTTGCAACCATGTATCACAATGCCCTGCTTTTTCCAAAACGTGGTTTCTGTAGACCAAATAGACTCATTTTGACTCTATATCTTATTTAAACAAAGAAAATGGATTCTATCACTAATGATAAGAAATGCAGTAGTGTTTGCTTATTATGAAGTACAGTTCATTCTAAATATATGCTATCAACTGGTTCAACTTTGGTATTATTGATTTATGGGAAATTAAAATCTCTCCAGCCCTGTAGTTTATTATAGTTCTCTATCTATCTATCTATCTATCTATCTATCTATCTATCTATCTATCTATCTATCTATCTATCTATCTATCTATCTATCTATCTATCTATCTATCTATCTATCTATCTATCTATCTATCTATCTATCTATCTATCTATCTATCTATCTATCTATCTATCTATCTATCTATCTATCTATCTATCTATCTATCTATCTATCTATCTATCTATCTATCTATCTATCTATCTATCTATCTATCTATCTATCTATCTATCTATCTATCTATCTATCTATCTATCTATCTATCTATCTATCTATCTATCTATCTATCTATCTATCTATCTATCTATCTATCTATCTATCTATCTATCTATCTATCTATCTATCTATCTATCTATCTATCTATCTATCTATCTATCTATCTATCTATCTATCTATCTATCTATCTATCTATCTATCTATCTATCTATCTATCTATCTATCTATCTATCTATCTATCTATCTATCTATCTATCTATCTATCTATCTATCTATCTATCTATCTATCTATCTATCTATCTATCTATCTATCTATCTATCTATCTATCTATCTATCTATCTATCTATCTATCTATCTATCATCTTTCTATCTATACATATATATCATTTATCCATCCATCATCTATCATCTATCCATCTATCTATCATCTATCATCTCTCTCTCTATATATATATATATATACATATATATAATCTATCCATCCATCCATTTATCTATCATCTATCTATCTATCATCTACCTAGCTATCTAGGCTATGCTCTTGCCTTGTTCTTGTTCAGTACCATACTTGGAGTCTTGGCTAGAGTGATAAGATTAACCAAGGAGAAAAAGGGATGAAAACTGGAAAGGAAGACGTCAAGATATCTTGATTGAAGATGGTATGGTTCTATACATAAACAATCCTAAAGACTCCACTAGAAAACTCCTAGAGACGATAAATACATTCAGGAAAGCAGCAAGATATGAAATTAACACACTAAAATCAGTAGCCTACTTATATATTTACAAGAAAGAAACCTCAGAAGAAATCCTGGAAATGACTCCATTCCTGAAATCTTCAAAATCAATAAAATGTCAGAATAACTCTAACAAAGGATAAATCTACCAGTATAAAGCTTAGGATACTGAAGAAGGAAATCATAGAAGGCAAAAGATGGAAAGATTGCCCATTCTCAGGGACCAGTAGGATTAATACTGTAAAACCGCACATCCTACCGATACCAATCTGCAAATTCAATGCAAGGCTCACTAAAATTCCAACAAATTTCTTCACAGAAATTGAAAAAATAATATCAAATTTCAAATGGAAACACAAGTAATCCAGGATAGCAAATATAATCCTGAATAATAAAAGGACTGATTGAGGCATTTCCATTACTGATCACAAATTATACTACAGTTATAATAATAAAATATCATGATACTGGCCTAGTAACAAAGAAATTGGTCAGTGGAATAGAGTTGAGTGCCTAAATATAAATGCACACATTTATAGCCACCTAATTTTTGACAAAGAATTAAAAAAAACACTGGATAAATGACATCAAGTTCAACAAATGATGCTGGTCAAACTGGGTAAGGGCCTGTCAAAAAATAAAACTAGATACCTATTTCTCACCATGCACAAAACTCAACTCCAAATGAATCAAAGGCATCAACATAGGATCCAATACTCTGAATCAGACAGAGGAGAAAGAAGGGACTACATTGGACCTTATAAGCACAGGAAAGGACTTTCTGAATAGGACATCTGTAGAGCATACATTAGGTCCAACAATTGACAAATGGCAACACATGAAACTAAAAAGCTTTTATACATCAAAGGACATCACCATTTAAGTGAAGACAAAAACAACAGAATGGGAAAAAATCCCTACCAGCTGTGCTTCAGAAAGAGGGTTTATAACTAGAATGTACAAGGAAGAAAAATAACGTTTTTTTAGAAGAAGCATCTCATTACAGCTTTAACATACTAAATAACAATTTCCAGAGCAAAGATACATCTCTTTCAAGAGTGGCTGTAAATTTTTAGGTTTGCTGTTGAATTAATACACTTATACAATATTGAACTCAGTATAAGCTCTGTAAGACATGAAATTGAGTGAGTTTTTAACCTTTAAAAAAGATCTCCATTTCATTTTAAAATAAAAACTCATTGTGTTTGGTAATAACATTAAGATGCTGGCGCATGCGTAAAACAGACAGCCCAGTTAAAAACTGGGCAATGAGATGAACAGAGATTTCTCTAAAGATAAAACATAAATGACTCATAAATACTTTTAAAATATTTGACATCATTAGTTATGATGGGAATGCACATCAAAACCACATTGATATTTCATTTTACACCTTTTCAGAATAGCAAAGGTCCAAAAAGAAATAATGACCAATGCTGGTACGGATGCATAGAAAGGGGAACCCTTATCCATCTGTTGGCAGTGCAAGCTGGGGCAGCCAATATGGAAATAAGTACAGAAGTTCCTCAAAAAGCTCAAAATTGAACTATAATATGGCCTAGTCATACCTCTCTTAGGACTATTCCCCAGAAGAGTATGCCCTATTATAAAAATGTATGTTCATATATATTCATTGCTGCCTTTTTACATAACAGAAATTAGAAACAACCTAAATGTCTATCAGCCGACAAATGGATAATAAAGGTATGGTACATATACAAAATGGAATATTATTCAGCTCTTAAAAAGAAATTATAAAATTCACAGGTAAATGAATGGAACTGGGAACAATCATTCCAAGATAACCCAGACTCAGAAAGATAAACATCACATGTTCTTTTTCATAGCTGGATGCTTTGAAATCTTAGAAATGCCTGCTTCCATCCGTAATTTGCAGAGGTCATAAAAGTAATAAATGATAATGTGTAGGGGAGAGAATATTTCCCAGGAGGGGTGGTAGAAGGTGGTGATAGGAAGTCAGAAAGGGAAACATGCTAGTAAGGTTTAAATAGGGTGGGTAATGAGAAGGCAGAGGAGGGCGTGTGGGAAGGACAAGTCACCCTAAAGGCCTTTAGAATAAGCCAGATGGAAACCTACGATTATAGCTTCTTAAAGTATATAGATTTATAAAACAGATTAAAAGGTGTTATGCTCAGAGGGACATTGCCCTTCCTAGACATCCAAGGCTAATGATGAAAAAACAAACAAAAAACAAAAACATAAAAAAACCCTCAATACCAAGAATGGACTCCCTCTCTAGAAGCTGTTTTCAGGGATCCCATAGACCCTCAAACAATACTGGCCATTGAGCCTCTCTTGGTTACCCATGACAACTGAATTGAAAGACCCTGTTATGGAAGACACTACAAACATGAGCTATAGAACAAACATGGAGAAATAAAGCTGGTGTGGACTGCAGAGCCTTATCTCTACAGGCTAGCCTTCACAGTGCTGGAAAGTGGTATGCACACCACCAGAGGAAAAAAACACTTGTCAACCTTACCTAGCTGTGAGTCCTATGAGCTACAATAACCACTGACCTGGCAAGTTATGGACATGGGTGCAATTGTTGCACAAATGTTATACAAGCAGCCAACTACTCTTTAATTGGATTTAAGGTCTGCTTCCTAAGATATGGCCCATACCTGACATTGACCTGAGGCTTAAGAACTTGAGACTAGACAGGTCATAGGACATAGGGGAAAACCTAATACTATGACTTACTGTTATACCCATAGATTAATACATCTCCCAACTCTCAACAAAAAAAAAAAAAAATTGCCTCACGAAACGCATGTGATTAACACAGAAATTCGCAACTGACCAATGTGCAGAGAACAAGTAGCTGTAGAGTACTTACCCTTGCTTCACCTATATCAAACTTCTGCCTCTCAAGGCTCAGGGATCATTGTGGAAGAGGAGTAAAACAATCGTAAGAGCCAGAGTGGTAGATGAACACAAGGAAACAGAGTTTTCCAGACAGCTGATCAGTTATTCATATGAACTCACTGCAATGGGGACAAGACACACAATTCCAAAGCAGAAGAGGTCCCAGAATATACATGAGGAAGTAGATAAGAAGCTTGAATCTCACCTAAAGAAAATGTGGCTACAGATGTGTACTGGGAGAAGCAGACAGCCTCTTTCAAGCAAGGAACTCTTGGTAAATTAACCAGGCCCAGTGAATAGACCAATACTAAAGGACATCTGATAACACAAATTAGACTCTCTCTCTCATATATTAAAAATATATATTAAATCTCTCATATATATATGACAGGGTCAAATAAAGGGAGGTTGGGCAGGGGACAGGATTTAAATACCATCAAATTATTTGAAATTAACAAAATTTCAATAAAAAGAAACATTAAGAAATTTAAGATGAGAAATGAAAAATAAACCCAACATTACCATAATATGCTAAGATACACTTGCATGATTCACTGAATAAATTTTCTGTTGTAATTTATTTTCCAGTATTTCATGATATTTAAAAGTCTTGGGAAGAGTTTTATTGACTTATTTTAGTAACTTGTATTACTTCTTTAGCATTAGTTTCCAGAATTGGGTTTCTATCAAATGAAGTCATCACTTTTCAATTGTATTTGGGCCTAATATATGAGATTTACAGTAATTAGGGCCTTTACTTCATGGGCTATTAACACAATCACACCATTAATGTCTTCTTTTTATTTTATTTTTTAGTCTTTTTGATGTGTGAAATTATGTGCACTCAGAAAATTTCAGAGTTAAACCCTGACCAGTAATACCACAGAATGTAAATAAGTTTGGAAATTGAAGATTTGAAGAACCGATTAAGCTAAAATGTGCTTATCTTCGTGGGCTGGGTTTCCTTAAAATGAGAAGTTAGGATGGAGTTAGGGAGATACACTCAACAGGTAAACAGATCAAGTCACAGAGTTTGAGGGGGCAGTGAGAATGTTTCTCTGCATAGGACTAAGAGTAATGCAAATCTGTGCACATCTTGACCTTGGACACTTATCCTGTACAGCAGTGAAAAGCACTATTCTTTTTCCTTCAAGTCACCCTGGTTATGGTATTTTAGTATAGGCACCCTCAGTTACTAATGCACCATTTGTGTGTTTTAACATTTTTATAAACATCTATTTGTCTATTTATTTTCCTTTTTGTTGAGATTTTTAAATTTCATACATTTCCCACTCAAATCCAGACCCGCTCCCTCATCCATACCTCCCCTATCACCTCACTGAACCCTATGCACCCCACCCTACATGCTGAGTCCTATTCATTCAGGTGTTTGTACCCAAATGTCTTTCAGTGTAAATGCGTCCACTGGAGTCTAGTCAGCCCATCCAGTGGTCATATGTAAGTCATACTCTCCCTCACCCAGCAGCAATCAGTCTCATATAGTTCTCAATCTAGTGCTGGCCTGCCACCTAATTCTAACCTCCCCTTTGGGCCCTTAATTAGTTGAGCTGAAATGGGTCCTGCATTTGACGCCACCACTCCCACAGGCTCACCTGAACAAGCCTTATTTTTATTTTATATTTTATGTATGTGTTCACCTGTTCATGCAATGCCCATGAAGGCCCCCTCAAAAGTATCAGATCACATGAAATATGTTCTGTGTGTGCTAGAAGCCTAACTGGGTCCTTTGCAAGAGCAGCTGGAACTCAACCACTGTGCCCTCTTTCCAGCCCTGCCATTTGTGTTTACATCTTTATCCAGTCATCACCAGCATCAGATAACCACACCAAAATATTTAATTTGTTTCTCAATTCTTTTTCAAAATATTTTACTTATTATTTTTATTTTATATGTATGTGTGTATTGCCTGCATGTAGATAAGTACACCTGTATCATGCAATGCCCATGAAGGTCAAAAGAGGCTGTCAGATACCCTGGGACTGGACTTATGGACAGTTGTCAACTGCCATGTGGGTGCTAGGATTTGAACACAGGTCTTCTGCAAGAAGAACCAGTGTTCTTAACTGTTGAGCCATCTCTCCAGTCCCTTGTTTCTCAGTTCTTATAAAGCATATATTACTGTGTTATTTGTAAATACAGGTATGTACAATAAACGTGCAAAGAGGCACATGAGCCAATTTTAACCAATTTCTCCCTTTAAGGTCTAATTTCTAAATGCAATCATTTTCTTAGGTATGAGGAATCAGGATTTATAGATATTAGGCTGGCTGGCCAGTAAACTTTAAGGATCCCCTTGTATCTGACCCTAGTGCTTTCTGAGGGGCTCGTGCACCATGTTCAGGAATTCATATGGTTACTAGAGTCCTCCTACTTACATGGAGTTACCTCCCCAATCCCTGGAAGTTGTTCTTTAATATCCACTTAACGCCATTCCTGGAGATAGTGACTATCAATTCTATTGTTGAAGGAAAAGGGAATAAAAATGAACACAGAGAACAGGATAATGAACATATTCCTTACAGGTGAATTCTTCTCATTTTACTGCTGCCTCACTGGTTCTTAGGTACTAGAACATCCATGTTTACAATGACAAATCCTGGCAAAGGAATGAAGTGCATTGAAAGACACAACTGAATGACTATGTTCCCTTAGATGCCATGACTTGAACTCAATTCAGTAATATAGGCTCTGTCCACAGCAAAGAAAATACAGTATGTCCCTCAGAGGAAGGAGGGTAGGGAGTTCTCAATCCACCCTGGGGAGATGTACATTGATCTCTTGTCTCCAAAAAATTGAATTCCTTATTTGTTTATGGACGAATTCCTAGAGGGGATTTTGTTAGAGAACCAGTCCCAGTAGCATCTTCCCTAAGGAAGCTACAAGCAATGTATGGATCCTGCCGTCACTCTGCTTCAGAATTTGTATCTCAGGTTTATAGTGGCTGTAGTCATGTAGAGATTCTCACTAAGAACATGAAAATCATTATCCAGTACAGGTGAGTAAAAATATTTATATTATTTTAATATGAGGGCTTTCAAATGCATACCATATCTTAAAGCAAACTACTCCTTTTTCATTTTGGAAGACTTGGAATTCCTGACAATCAAATAGTACAATATTTAAACAACTACTTCTTTAGGGTTTTAGCTGTCTTTATTAACACAAGTTGTTGAAAATGGTCAGCTATTTATGTTTGCAAATTTAGCAATCACTGTCTCATAGTTTAAGTAATTCATATAGCTTTTGAAACAATATAGTCTTTCTCAGTTGGAGGATTAGTATAATTTTGTTGTTGTTCTATTATCTAAAAGGAAAATTTCACTCATGATTTTATCATTATGCTTATAAAAGAAAAGCAGAAACATGGGGCCACAAACAAAATGTTACCCTTCCTCAAGAAGGCAATATGTCACAAATCTTCTTTAGAAAAGCATTAGCTAACCTATTGATAGTCATGCAAAGTGAGGTACATACATGATCTAACATTTAGGAGGCTGAAGCAGGTGGACTGTAAGTTGGAGACCAGAATAGGAAACAGCTACAAGTCAACCTGAGCTACAAAATGAGAATGTCTCATAAAAACATTGAAAACTATCTTATGGTTAGCCAGACTTGGTGGCTCATGCCTTTAATCCAAGCCTTGGGGAGACAGAGGCAGGACTCCTGTGAGTTCCAGGCAAGCTGTAGCTAGAGGGAGAACCTGTCTCAAAAATCAAACCAAACCAAAACCAACCAACCAACCAACCAACCAAACAAACAAACAAAAAACCCAAAGCATCTGATACCATATAGGCAAACACATATAACAGATTAGAATATGGAATCAATGAATTTTTTATGTAAGCCCTTTATAATAAAGTAAAATAAACTTGCCAAGATTCTAGTTAAGAATATATGAAGAGACCAGGTTCGAATTGCCTATAACTCCAGTTCCAGGGGATCCAATGCTCTCTTCTGACCTCTGTGAGCACTGCACCACATGGGTGCACTTACATACAGTATGCAGGAAATACACTCATATACATAAAATAAAAATAATAAAATAATTTTAAATGACAAAAGAATATATGAAAAAAAGGATTCATGAGGTATCAAAATAATGGATTTCCATTTCCAGCTGACCTTAACTACAGAAACCTGAATTCCCAGTTTGCTGACAAAGCCTCTCTCATCATCATGGGGGAAACAATACCCAGGAAGCAGATATGCATTTCTAACTTTCCTAATGAACTTAGCTCATTCACCTAATGTAGAATTTCCAAAACTAAACTTCCTCTTTCCCCTCCGTCCTCCTCCTTCTCCTCCTTCTTCCTCATCCTTCTCTTCCCTTCCATCTTTGTTTGAGTCAGGGTCTCAGAATGACCTTGGACATCTCAGCCCTCACCTCCACATCCCCTGGAGTCTGGTGGTTACAGGCCTTGAGTCACTACACCATGCTTCTCTCTTTCTTTCTGAGGTAGTGTCTTCCTATGCATCCCCAACTGGCATGAAGCTCGCCATCCTCCTGCCTCAGTCTCAGGACTGCTGGGATTAGAGATGTCAACTACTGCGTCTGGTACAATTTGTTGCTGTTCTTGTTGCCATTTTGCTTTATGCTAAATTTACTAAACTTGAAGGATTAAGCATCAGTGGATAATGATGGATATTGGATGAGGAGCATATTAAACTTTGTTTTATATTAAAGAAATAAATGTCTTGAAATAATCTCTCATTACTTGGTTTGAAGTTTCTAAAACACTTGTAACATCCATCAGTGCACTCTATGCAGCAATATTTCATTATCTAAATTTCTCATATGACATTTCATAAGCAGTCAAAGCTCAGGATACTGAAAATAATTTTGATTATTCCACCTTAAACCATTTATTAAAGTAATGAAACAATTTCATGGTCATTGACTTAATACCCAAAACTCATAAATTTTCCATTTATCTGTCATTTCCCTCTCTTCCATCCCCTCTGGTTTACTGAGTGAATTATATTGATGGCATCATCATATTCTCTTCTTGGCTGTAAAATTTGACTTCCCTTAAATTCTATTCTTCCCTATTTTGGCCCATCCAGCACTATCTCATTCCAGAAATTCCATAAAAACTGACTAAGTGGCTTTGCCCTTTAATGTTTTCTTTTATATGCCATCACTTTCTCTTTTTGACCCCTATAATTCATCATCTTAACACCAGCAAAAAGAATATTTCACACCAAGCTAATCAAATTAGTATCCTTTCTTAAATTTCTCCATAGTGAATAATTAACTAAAAGGAAATCTGTGTAGTAATAGAGTGCAAGTCATGAACTGTATTATATGATTCTGTTTTCTAACAACAATCTGGTGACAGACTCCTCAGTTCAGCTCCCCATCCCCATGCAGAAAACTCTAAGTTTTGTGAATTGTTTCCCACCAAGAGTAGCATTTTCCTCATGCTTATTACTGCTATTGCCTGGAATCCTGGAATTTTCTGACCCTGATTCCTTGAATATCTGCTTTTCTGTGTTTAATTAGGTTTCAATTCAGATATCACCATTTCAAAAACAAGTCCCTTATTATCCCATGTTTACTTAGTCTCCTGAGTAATATCAGTAATATCTCCATATTTATTCATCATATAAAATACATACAACAATTATCTCATTTCTGTGTTTCTTTCACAGATTTTGTTTGCTGTTCCCTGTAACTGGAACATCAGGTGCATGAGAAGATACAAGGAATTTGTAAAGTCTCAACATTGTTTAAGATATGTGACTTACAAATAAATCAGAAAAATACTTAAAGACAGATGTTTGCTGTCAGAGACTAACATATCAGATGTCCTAAAATTTGAAGTATTAACTGGTTTTTATTTCTCTGATTTTTTTTCATAGTCACATCATTATTTTCTTCTCTTACAGCAGGATGAGGTATTTTTCTCCATGTCCTTTTTAGAAAGAAAGAACATGCCAATATCTCTGGAAATTTATTTCTCAGGTGTTTATGATGACATAATCATAACATTCTGAATGTTAAGTCCAAATGTATTGATGAAGGATGAAGATGGGGTTGCCTCATGACAGGCGCTATCAGTTGCAACTGCTGAAGGAACTTAATTACACTTAATTACAGCAAGTAATTACAACTTAATTGCTTAATTACAGCAAGTGCTCATCCTTAAATACTTAAGACTATAAAAAGTAAGCATATAATGATCAAAATAATGATTTTTTTGGTTAAAGGATGAAATGAAGAGAATTGTATACATTGTAAAAATGCATTAAATTTACTATTAGGTTATGCGTTATACAAACATTCAATCAAAAGAATATAAAGCTTCTGGGAAAAGAATGTAAAAAAGGAACAGAGGCATGCTATTTATAATAATGTCTAGGAATCACAAAATGGTCACATTTCCACTTGCTAAAGGATGTTAAAGGATGAGAAGAGATTATGAAGTCTGAAAATACACCAAAGGAAATATACACACGAGGTTTAGTATCAGTAAATAAAACACAATATAAGATAACATGCTTGGAGGCAAAAATGCAAGCTAAATGTACAACTAATAGTATTATATGACAGTCTTTGGGGAAAAAAAAGTGGATAGGACTTGGAAACATCTGTGATTGGGAGAAAACAAATCTGAGCTTAAGAATTGCCAAAGAGCTTTTGGACTATTCAGAATCATCTATTCTTCATGCCTTTCTCATAGTCTAAGATCTAAAGCATAGCCTCAAATGCTTGCAAGCTATAAATATGTCCATCCTTCAACAGCATCGTAGTAAAGTAAGTGCTCATGTGCAACATGATAGCATGTCGTTTATTTAATACATTGTGTTTGCATTTGTCTTTTCATCAAACCCTTGAAAGTTCAGACCTCAAACACTGAGTTTTATCATTGGACTGCCATTCATTCATGATACAAGAAAATCTCACCCAGGGAGTGAGTGCCCCTTCTGTCTAATGACAATGCTAGAAAATAATTACTTGTATTCTATCCAATTTGTTTCCTCTCCAAACAGATGAATTCCCAACACCTACATGGATCTTGGAAATGTCACTCAGATAACTGAATTTATTCTTGTAGGTGTGTCAGATCGTCCAGAACTACAAATCCCACTTTTCTTTGTTTTCCTGATCATTTACCTGCTGACAGCAGCAGGAAACCTGGGCATCATCACCCTCACCAGTGTGGACTCTAGACTCCAAACTCCCATGTACTTCTTCCTCAGACACCTGGCTGTCATCAACCTTGGCAACTCCACAGTCATTGCCCCTAAAATGCTGGTCAATTTCCTAGTCAGTAAAAAAACTACTGCATACTATGAATGTGCCACCCAGCTGGGAGGATTCTTGGTGTTCATTGTAGCAGAGATATTCATGCTGGCCGTGATGGCCTATGACCGCTATGTGGCTATCTGCAACCCCCTGCTGTACATGTTGGTGGTGTCTCGGCAGGTCTGCCTTCTGCTGGTGTCCCTCACATACCTCTATGGCTTTTGTACAGCTATTGTTGTGTCATCATGTGTGTTCTCTGTCTCTTATTGCTCCTCCAATAAAATCAATCACTTTTACTGTGACAATGTCCCATTGTTAGCATTGTCGTGTACTGACACCTACCTTCCAGAGACTGTGGTCTTTATATCTGCAGCTACAAACTTATTTTTTTCCATGACTATAGTTCTAATATCTTATTTCAACATTGTTTTGTCTATCCTAAGAATAAATTCAGCAGAAGGAAGGAAAAAAGCCTTTTCCACCTGTGCTTCACATATGATAGCTGTCACGGTTTTTTATGGCACTCTGCTATTTATGTATTTGCAGCCTCAAACTAACTACTCACTAGATACTGATAAGATGGCCTCCGTGTTTTACACCTTGGTAATCCCAATGCTGAACCCTATGATCTACAGCCTGCGGAACAAGGATGTGAAGGATGCTTTAAAGAGATTCATCATAAATCCATGCCATTCCCTCAAACCAATGTAACTTTAAGACTCTGTTGGTAAATGAAAATATAGTTAGGATCACTGTCATTGCTTAATAATAACCTAGATGGCTGACTTACAGGCTTAATGACAACTCTGTGGAAAAAAAGGGGGCCCTAAGATGTGAGCAGTGCTGTTAATTGTAATCTAGACACTTAGATATCACTAACTACCCAGTGTAAATTGGTAGCTAATTTGGAAGAAATGGTTCCAAGAGCACATAAAGATTTTTTTTAAAGAAATCTTTATTCTTTGGTAATTTCATACATGTATACATTTAGATTATATCCACCTCTTTTTCCCCACAGCACACCTACTACAAGGCACCTCTTGGCATCCCTTCTCAAATTTATATCTTCTTCTTCTTTTAATTAAATCGGTTTATAACTCACTGCATCTTTTAGGTTAACTAAATTTGTATTTAGAGCCAAAATATATGGACTAGAGAAATAGAGTTGATCTTTTGAAACATCGGCTTTTGATTTGTTTTGTTTTTTTTTTAACTATGTTTAAGTACAGTGGATCATGGCATCTTGAAAATTATAATTAAAGATAATTAGTATTAAACATATTTAAATTAAACATACAGTTACATTTAAGCTTATATTTATGCTTACTTCTATTTAAAACAAAAATCCCTATTTCTTCCATCATTTAATTTGAATGAAAATGTGAGTACCACACCATATACGGATCTATATCATCAATGCACTGAAGGATGATATGGAAATTGCTTTATTCAGGGGGCTGGAGAGATGGCTCAGCGGTTAAGAACACTGGTTGTTCTTACAGAAGACCCAGGATTGAATCCTAGCAACCACATGGCAGCTAACAACTGTCTGTAACTCCAGTCCCAGAGGATCCGACAGCCTCTTCTGACCTCTGCAGGTATTGCACGACACAGGTGCACTTACCTACATGCAGGCAATACACATATACACATAAAACATAACAAAACAAAATTTTAAAAAAAGAAATTGCTTTAGTCCAATTACTTGTAAGTTTTCTGTGAAAAATAATTTTAAATTCTTGTGTAATTTTTATGCAATGCCTAAAATTAAATGAATTTTCACATTGGATTTTATTCACAGGCTTATCAGATTCTGTAAATGTTTCCCTTTTAATTATAATGTTTATTTAGTTTTAAAAATAAATAACTTGCACTGTGATATTACTGAACATTTGTGAAGCATGTTCATTAAAATTTCTTGAATTGTTAGAAGAAAAATTTGCCTTTTAAAATATATTTCGCCTGATTTTTGATAGTTCCTTTTAAAAATCAGTTCATTAAGTGTTTCAAACAAAGATCATACCCTTCCTCCCCCAACTCCTCCCAGGTTCACTTTCCTACACATCCATCTTTGTGGTCTTTGTTTTCCCCTATTGGGTCTGTACACTTATAACTGGGTTTTACATGTAGAAACAACCAGGTTGTGTTACAGCAGTATCAAATGAAATCATAATAAAATATAAGTAATATATTTAGAAATGTCATATGATATATTTGTGTAGCCATCTACACAAGATATACCACAAGTTGCACATATGGTCACTTCTGAATGACATTGAGATTGTTCTTTTCTTTTTTTCCTAGTATAAATGGTTCTGCTGTGCACTTTTCTCCTAGTAGTCTTCCATCTGCAGGTCTACCTTTCTTTTGGGATGAACACCTAGCAGTAGAATTGCAGAATTAGAGGAGAATTTATGTTAAAACTTTTCAGACTCTCACACTGTTTTCAGATTCTTTTATTTCTATATTTTATTTTGTATACTATTAAATATTTTTTATTTCCATCCTACTTCTGGATTTGTATTTAGTTTGGTCTAGTTTGCATTCTG
This sequence comes from Nannospalax galili, assembly GCF_000622305.1. NCBI lineage: Eukaryota > Metazoa > Chordata > Mammalia > Rodentia > Spalacidae > Nannospalax > Nannospalax galili. The sequence goes on from NW_008340932.1 coordinate 344,339, forward strand.
AACAGCATTGTGTTTCATTTTAAACATCCACACCAGTACTTGGTGCTGTTCAGATGAGAAATCTACTAGAGGACTGTAATGACACTGTTACCATTGGAGAATGTAATGACACCATTCTCTTCTTGTAATTTTCATTTCTTTACTGTTAAATAATGTTGAACATCATTTTTAAAATATTTTATTTATTATTTTTATTTTATGTGTATGTGTGTATTGCCTGCATATAGATAAGTGCACCTGTGTCGTGCAATGCTCGCTGAGGACAGAAGTGGCTGTCGAACTGGAGTTACAGACAGTTGCTAACTGCCATGTGGGTGCTGAGATTCGAACATGGGTCTTCTGCAAGAACAGTCAATGTTCTTAACCACTGAGCCATCTCTCCAGGCCCTGAACATCATTTAAAATTTTTATTAGATATTAACCTGCCAGAGTTGGTGAAATATCTATCAAAACAATTATGAACTTAAAATTGTTATTACAATTAAATTTTAGCTTTAGCTATATAATATATAAATTCTTATAATGTGATGTATGAATATAGATGTTTTCTTCAATTCTATGTCCGTGTTTTCATTTTCTAAATTGGTTTTTATTCAATGGCTTCCTAGCTTATTATAGCCAATTTAATTTTAATACATAAACATTTTAATATGTCAACAGGGATTTCATTCTTCTAAACGACAATTTCCTCAATGTATATTATTTACTAAGTATTCTATTAAATATCACATGTATAAAATTAAAGAGAATAATATTTTTGTCACATCTAAAGATTGAGAAACAGGAATTAATACAAAGTAGGCAGTTGGGTGTGTCTGTGAATGCATATTCATAGATAATTAACTAAGGAGAGCATATTTGCCCTGAATGTGAGTCACATCATCTCAGGAATATAAGTGGAATACAAGTGGGAAAAGAAAGCAGTCACCTAGTGAAGTGACATGGTTCCTAAGAGATGTCAGCTTTCTGACTGCAACATTTTCACCACAATAAACAAAACTTCTGAACCCATATTAGCCAAAATAAGCAATTCTTCACTTTACATTATATATGTCAGTTCTTTTGTCAGCCCAATGAGTCTGACTTCACAAATATGTGTTTGAGATATTAAATGTCTCAAATTGCATTTATGCAGCAAAAATTCGTAGTCACCTTCAAACATAACACAAGGTAAATAATGTGTTTAAAATATCCATTCCTGGGCTACAGAGATGGATCATCAGTTAAGAGTACTGATTACACTTTCAGAGGACCTGGATTTGGGTCCCAGCAACCACATGGTGGCTAACAACTATCAGTAACTCCAGTTCCAACACCCTCTTCTGACCTCAGTGGGAATTGCATAACATAATTTCACTTACATATATTCAAGCAATACACTTATACAGATAAAATTAAAATAATAAATAAAATAATAAATACATATCCATCCCACTCATAAAAATAATGACTATGCTAATTCTACTGTGGAGGTAAATGGAATAAAGAGCCAACAGATGGAAACTTAATAAATGTACTATTTGTAGATAAAATGGTTCTAATTTGATTATTAGTACATTAATTCATATCATTTACGTATTTTCATTTTAAATAATTTTCTGGGGATGGAGAGATGGCCTAGTGGTGAAGAGCATGAGCAGCTCTTACAGAGGACCTGGGTTCTATTCCCAGCACCCACATGGTAGCTAACAATTATCTGTAACTCCTGTTCCAGGGCACCAGACACTGTCTTCTGGCCTCCACAGGCATTACACTCATGGGTGCACTTATACATATGCACACAAAGCACTCATACATAAAAACTGCAGACAAATAAACCAAAAAGAAATATTTTGTGAGAGATAATGAAGTGCTCTGATAGACACATTTTACTTGTTTTTTTCAAAGAATGATTCTTGGAGGGTGGAGAGGGGCTCAGTAACTAAGAACACTGGCTGCTCTTGCAGAGGACCCAAGTTTGCTTTCTAGCACTCACGTGTTGGCTAACAACCATCTATAACTCCAGTTCCAGGAGATCTGATGCCATGTTCTTACCTCCTGAGGCATTGCACAGCACAGGTGCACTTACGTATTTGCAGGCAATACACTCATACACACAAAATAATATAAAATAATGAATAGGGGCTGAAGAGATGACTCAGTGGTTAAGAACACTGCTGTTCTTGCAGAAGGCCTGGGTTCAAATCCCAGCACCCACATGGCAGCGAACAACTGTCCATAACTCCAGTTCCATGGATCTGTTGCCCTCTTCTAACTCCACAAGCATTGCACAACATGGGTGCAGTTACACACATGCAGGCAATACACTCATACACATAAAAACATTTTTTAAAAATAATAAATAAAACAATTTTTAAAAGAATAAATCTTTTGTTCATTTTATTTTAAAGACAGGGTCTTGCCATAGTCCCAGCTGACCCAGAACTCTCTATGTGCTACAACCTGGTCTTGATTTACAGAAATCCACCTTCCTCTGCCTGGAGAGTGCTGAGATTAAATGTGTGTGCCACCATGTCCAAGGAAGAATGGATCTTTGCAGCATATTAATTTCCCAGATAACTTTAACATGGATTTAGGTGAGAAAGTTGGGGTTTACTTTTTGTAATTTTGGGGGGGAGGGTTTCATACATGAGTATTGTATCTGCATTATTTCTATTCCTCCTAATCCCTTCCAAATCCTCCCATGTCACCTAACTCCCTCACAATTTCTTGTCTTCTTTATATTATTATTTTCATATATACATGCATGTATTTATATGTATACATATATTCATACACACATGTATGTATGTATGTGTGTGTGCATGTGTGTGTGTGTTCGCATGTGTGGTGCAAAGCCCAATCTATGGTGCTTATGTATACCTCTGTTCAGTACTGTCTATTCAGGTTTAGAAAACTTATTAGGGACCTGGTCCCTGGAGAAAACTCATTCTCCCTCCCTCAGCATCCATTGACTGCCTGTAACTCTTGATCTTGAGGCGAAAACCCATGAAATTTCTCCAATTAACATTGCCATGTGAACTGGTATTGCCTTTATTCAGGCTACAGTATTGTAGAGATTCCATAGTTGTAGGTTCCCTATGATGTCTAGAGTGTATTAACTCACAGTAGGTGTCTTGTCCCTCTGGCTCTTATAATCTTTCCTCCCTCTCTTCTGGTATGTTCCTTGAGCCTTAGATGTAGAGGTTGCATTTTAGATGTATTAGTTAGGACTGGATACCTCAACATTCACTTATTCTCTGTGTTTTAAAAAGTTGTAGAATTCTGTACTAGTCTCCATCTGTTGCAGAAAGAAGCTTCATTGATGAATGGTGAGAGCCACACATATCAGTTAATATAAGGATATGTATTTAGGATGTTATGAAAAATTATGTTGGTCTAGGAGAGTGACAGTGGGAGTTTCTACTCAGGAGTCTATGGTCTCTCCAGACATGAGTTCTTGGCTATGTTTACAGTTTCCATGCACGAATTCCTTCCCATTGACCAGGCCTTAAGTCTGTTCAGACAGCTGTTGATTACCCTTAAGATAAAAGTGACTCTTTGTACAAATACAGAGACTAGAGATAAATTTCAGGGCTGGTTATTGCTGTTGTTCAAATGCTTTACAGTTAGGCAGGACCAGTGATTGATTTTCTCCCTTGGCATCTTGCTTAGTATCTTCTAATATTATGTGTGCTAATCTTCAGAGAAGCAGTTTCCAAGTCATTTCCAAGTCAGTTGCTCCAGTCAGAATGGCTAAAAGGATCAAGAAACAGCTGACAACAAATGCTGGTGAGAATGTGGGGAGCACTCATTCACTGCCCGTGAGATTGAAAACTGCTGTACCCACTACTGATCTAAGTGTGGAGAATTCTTGAAAAACTACAATTTCATCACTTAACCATATGATCCAGCTATACCACTTCTTGGCCTATAACAAAAGGACCCAATTTCCTACTATAGAGATACTTGCTCATCCATGTTTATTGCCACTTTTTTCACAATTTTTAAGAAATGGGAGCACCTAAATATCCCTCAAAATATGGATAATGGAAATGTGGTACATTAATTCAATGGAGCTCTATTCAGCTGTAAATAAAAATGAAATAAAATTTGAAGATAAGTGGCTGAAGAGATGGCTTAACAGTTAAGAGCACTGACTGCTCTTGCAGAGGACCTAGGCTGGATTCCCAGTACCCACACTGTCTGTAACTCTAGTTCCAGGGGATCCTATGCACCCTTCGGGCCTCCACATGCATGAACAACATGGGTACACTTACGCACATACAGAAAATACACTTATACAAACAACATAAAAAGAAAACATTAAAAAAGTGTAGTAGATGGATACAACTATCAAATGTTATACTAAATTAGGTAACCCAGCCTCAGAAAAACTAGCAACATATGTTCTGTCTCTTGTGGATACTAGTTCTGAATTCCTAGATGTGAGTACACATCCTGATGTAACTGCAGAAGCCAGAGAAATAGAAAGGAACTTTGTGAGGAAAAAGGAAGAATGAATTGGAGAGAGAGGCATAGTAGGACATGAGCATTACTAAAGGGGGAAATAGTTAATATAAGGGGCATTTTAACTGGGAATTGAGAAAGGCGAAAAGAGATAAATAATGCTAATGAAACACCAAAGGTAAAGGTATTGTTTCATAAGCCTACTGAAAAATGCACATATGTATGTGACTGCATGTGTTCAGTTGAAAGCTTTACAACAAAACTCACAATGCCAGGCAAAGGAAACCTCCCTTGAAGTTGTTGATCAAGATAGTCCAAGAGACTCTCAAAATAATATAGGTTATTTTCACCGTCCTTGTTTGCCTCCAGAGTTTGAATGTAAGACCCTATTGCTGAAGATACAGCATACACTGGACACAGACACTTTTTAATAATGGAATTTCTTAGATAGTATAGATTTGAATTTAGTTCAGTAAAATAGAATCTGATACCTAAAATACTGCACTGTTATCTGGAGAGTCGCTAGGGGAGAATCTTGTTAAGGAACCAATCCCAGGTGGCATCTTCCCTAAGAACTTAATTAGTGTCATGTGATTCCTAGAGGCACATGTAGTCCATAGTCAAAGTTGTATAAGCATGAGTCACATCAACCTGCTGAACACATGAAGAGACTCTAAGAACACAGCTGGTTCTTCTTAGAGGTGGGTACAAAATGTTCATCATTTTTAACATAGTAGCCTTTGAAAAACCAAAATCCTGTCTTCAATACAGATGCTTTTCTTTGCACTGTTGAAAGTCATTGTGATTTACATATAATCAAATGAAATATTTATCAACTGTT
>NW_008340932.1:349726-361205 GCF_000622305.1 Nannospalax galili
TAAATATTTTATTTATTATTTTTACTTTATGTGTATGAGTGTGTTGCCTGCATGTATGTGAGTGCACCTGTGTCATGCAATGCCCTCGGTGGACAGAAGGCTGTTGGATCCCCTGGAACTGGAGTTATAGACAGTTGTTAGCTGCCGTGTGGGTGCTGGGCCATGAACTCAGGTCCTCTGCAAGAGCAGTCAGTGCTCTTAACTGCTGAGCCATCTCTCTAGCCCCCAAATGAAATATTTATACTAATATGTGGTGACAAGATTTATACTTGATTTTAGAAATTTTCAGTATAAAACACAATCTCACTCTTAATTTTTTTATTGGAACTAATGTTATGATGCCTCTTTGTCAAATACATAGTTTCAATACTGAAGTAGTGGAAATTTGATCACTGAGAATATTCCATGGCTTTAATATTACTGTTTGCTTTTATTGTGTTTACAGGGTAAATTGTCAAAAACATAGCTACACTGCCACTTAGTAAATACTGTACCACTTCTTGAGGATATATTATTACTATACAGTACAATCAGGGAAGTATATATGCATAAAAAATAGCTAAGGTAATGATGTATATATTTTCATAAATCCTCCTTCATATAATAAAATAAAGCTGCTATTATCCAGACTGAGAATATATCAAAACAAAGACTTTAATTAGTTAAAACCACAGAGTTCCACAGAAGGAGAGGTGCTTGAATAAGCAAGTGGAAGACTCAAGCACCTGTGGAAGTCTGGCACCTGGATGGATAAATAAAATCTATTCAACATTTTCAAATGTAAATAAAACCTACAATGAAAATGCAGACTTGCTGTTTTTCCAAACATTGTGCAGCTTACATAAAGTAGAATGAATGTTCAAGAATAAATTTCATATTTTTTTCTCCCTTAAATTTGAAACTCAAAAATAGAAATATTAAGCTTCAGGGAAAGCTGATGCAAGTTGAAGGAGGGAATAGTAAAAATTTAGCTACAAATTATTAAAAAAAACCTGGAAGTAGCCAAAAATTTCTTTCCAGTTACTTAGACTGAAATTTCTCAATTTCCTGTAACTCTAACATCCACCAGCATGCTCGACTTAAATATCACCCTGAGATTTGATGGTTGATAAATATTCATAAACACTGGAAGATGCATTGAAAACATCACCTTGATATTGGCCTTGGTGATAAGTGATTGTAAGGAATATGTCTCCTTGTCCCCGCTGCCTACTGCACCTCACAAATCTTTCATGACAGAAACCACCATCTTTCATTCCACATACATCAGCCATTAATTTATCAGCCATTAATTTATCATGTTGATTATGTTGAGGAGATTAATATTTTATTTACTTATTTATTTATTGTGTATGAGTGTATTGCCTGCATGTGTGTAAATGCACCCTTGTTGTGCAATGCCTGCAGAGGTGAGAAGGCCTTGTATTCCCTGGAAGTGTAGTTAAAGATGGTTGTTAGCTGCCATGTGGGTGCTAGGAATTCAACCCAGGCCCTCCGTAAGAGCAGTCAGCACTCTTAACTGCCAAGCTTTCTCTCCAGCCCCCTAGGAGATTATCTATTTTTTTGCTCCAAACTGTTCAAAGTTACCAACTACTGTCTTCATCTTGGCTCAAGCCAAGATAATTGACAATCTCACAATATTTAATTTTTGATGGTTTAGACAGCATGTTCTACCTCTAGACTTTCTCAGCCGCTAATATCCAATATCATCAAAGTCGCACAAATACTATTTTAACAATTTACAAAAGCACTGACATGTAAATCACATACCTGGAATTTTTCCACACTTTATAATTTACTTTGCATCTGAATAGCTACCATGAACTCTGTTTTCTGCTTTCAATAATTATCTACTTCTTGTTACAGTACATCATGCTCTCTTTCATGAAACTTCTGTCTTCCCCCTCCACTTTCTTGGGAGGGGGCAAGTCTTCTATGTGAGTTATCACACAGAAGCAGCATTTCTTACAAAATGACTATTTCCCTGGATATTAGTCCCACAACTTTATATAACTGATTGCTGCTGATAATTTCATTTCAGTTCTAAAGTCACTGAAAGGCTTTCATTTAAGGCCTCTTGTAAAATTCATTGTCCCGTTTACCCTAATGTATCTTCTTATCACTGCTTAATTTACTATAACTCTTTTTAAAGTCTGAGATGATCTTGGTTGTATGTTTCCTTAACAGGTTTTTGTCTGAACATCACAGAGAATCTATGAAGAACAAATAACTTATCTGAAGCTTGAACATTGTCTCAGAAACGCTAGAAGGATGGAGTGTGAAAGAGGCCAGGATTGTGTCTAGAATCATCTATTACTGAGAAAGAAGTTTCAGGTTAAGAACCTTTTCACATCATTTGGGTTTATTTGGTACATAAAATTCTTTTAGGCTTTCTTAATCTATTTGTGAAAGTCATAACAAATGTACTGTGGTATGAAATGTTTGCATGTTAAGAACACTCTGATGAATCAATTAGAGTATAAGGGGAATGTCTGAAACATTTGTGTGATCTTGGGCCACCATGAAATTTACCAAAAACATATTTATACCATCTAAGCAGTTCTAAATTTTCTTCACTGGATACAGAAATGTGAGGCTAATAATAGAACAAGATGAAAATGTAATTCAATAAATCCTTATCCAAGTAATTGGCTTTTCTATCTAATGGCACACCTAGAAAGTACTTCCTGTAACTTGCAACGTCTCTTCTTCCATTCCACATGTAGAATAACTTCCAATTCCAACATGGCTCTTGACAATTTTACCCAAGTCACTGAGTTCATTCTCATAGGAGTCTCAGAATGTGCAGAGCTACAGATCCCTCTTTTCCTGGTCTTCCTGTTCATCTATAATCTGACGGTGATGGGGAACTTGGGCATCATCACCCTCACCAGTGTGGACTCTAGACTCCAAACTCCCATGTACTTCTTCCTCAGACACCTGGCTGTCCTCAACCTTGGCAACTCCACGGTTATTGCCCCTAAAATGCTGGTCAACTTCTTAGCAAGTAAGAAAACCACCTTATACTATGAATGTGCCACCCAACTAGGAGGATTCTTGTTTTTCATTGTGGCAGAGGTTATCATACTGGGCATCATGGCCTATGACCGCCATGTGGCCATCGGCAACCCCCTGCTCTACGTGGTGGTGGTGTCTCGGCGGTTCTGCCTCCTGCTGGTGTTCCTCACATACCTCTACAGCTTTTGCACAGCAACTGTTGTTACAGTGTCTGTGTTCTCTGTGTCCTATTGTTCTTCTAATATAATCAATCACTACTATTGTGACAATTTGCCTCTGTTAGCGCTGTCCTGCTCCAATACTTACATTCCAGAAGTTATAATCTTTATATCCGCAGGTACAAATATGTTTTTTTCTCTGAGTATCATACTAGTATCTTATTTCAACATCGTTTTGTCTATCCTAAGGATACGTTCATCAGAAGGAAGGAAAAAAGCCTTTTCCACCTGTGCATCACATATTATGGTCATCACAGTTTTCTATGGGACACTGCTATTTATGTATTTGCAGCCTCAAAGTAATCACTCACTAGATACTGATAAAATGGCCTCTGTGTTTTACACCCTGGTGATCCCAATGCTGAATCCTATGATCTACAGCCTGAGGAACAAGGATGTGAAGGCTGCTTTAAAGAGATTTATGATAAATCTTCATTATTCTCTCAAACCAAACACATTTGAAACTCTATAGGAAAATAAGATAGAAGATTACCTGCTATTATCCAGTAGAAAGAAAATCTAGGTGAATGACTTACAGGTTTAAAAGCATTTGTGGATATGTGCTAGGATTTGAGGAGCACTGAATTAAAAAATAAAGGGCTGAATTTTCCAGGAATAGGAATTTAGATAGTTTGGCAGGAATCGTTTCACGAACTAAGAAAAGTTGTAACATAAATGCCAAGTAATTTTGAATTCAGCAATAAGATCTGGAACAAGAGAAATAAAATTGGTCTTTCATTTATTCTTAGAATTTCTTTCTTTTTTTCCTGATTTTACCTTAGTAGGTCATTGTAACCTTGAAAACATGTAACTATAAATGAGATGAGGCTAGAGAGTTGGCTCAGCAGTTAAGAACACTGACTGCTCTTGCAGCATCCACATGGCAGATAACCACTGCCCATAACTCCAGGCCCAGGGGATCCAAGGCTCTCTTTTGGCCTCCATAGGCTTTGCATGATGTGGGCAGCCAACATCTTTTTTTGGGTGGGATCTCTGAATATCTGAACATAAATGTATATGAAGCTCAAGATGTCTGAATAAAGAATGAAATCCCTTAACGGCAACAAAAATATTTTATATTCATTAAACATGCTGTTGAAACAGAATATACCTCTCCCCCTCTTTTCCTGTGACTTGTATGGACCTTTATTTTTAATTATTTATTTAATGACCACATAATTAGAAGAAGCATTTCATTACAACAGCATTGACATATTCAATAACAATTTCCAGAGCAAAGATGCATCTCTTTCAAACTTGTCTGTAAATTTTTAGGTTCACAGTTGAATTAATCTAGTTATATAATATTGTACTCAGTATAAATCCTGTAAGACATAAAATTGAATGAGGTTTTAACCTTTTAAAAAGATCTCCATTTCATCTTAAAATATAATGTTTCCTACAGAAAAACTCATTTTTAATGCAACTAATGCTTAGATGTTTGCACATGTGTTTCTAATCACTATATAGCTGCTTATTACTAGTCGCTGTCAGTTACTTTCTAAGATCCTTGGCACCTGAGGATGGATATAAAGTCATCAAGAAGATATCAATGGTAATGTTTTTCACCTCAAACATGGAGCAAATTTTTATGCTTCTTCCTCAAATATAACTCATTTTTTAAAAAATTTGTTGATTTTGTTTGTGGGTATTTATACATAACATCCCAAACAATCTTATTCATCTATATACCCACACCCTAAATGAAACCCCCCATACACCCCAATGGGCCCCATATACCCTGTCACCCCTGTTACTGCCCACTGTGTTGTCAGTGTCCCCATCTGATCCCCAGTGTTTATCCATTTGCTAGTCTAGTCAGCCTATCTAGAGAGCCTTGTTTTAGGGAGAACAGCTCTTCCTCATCTAGCAGTAATCAGTTGCCAGTAATCGCTTAAATAAGATTGGGGTCTGCTGTTCAATATCCCAGTTCTATAATGGGTTGCTGTCTGGGAGTCTCTTGGGGGCCACCCTGGCCAACAACTCAAAGGAAGGTATCTCCTGTCTGGCATTGTTTCCTGCTATGTAGCCTTTAGCTATACACATGGACTCTTAACGAATTATGTTGATCCCTTTAATCTTTGGTTATACATTCCTTTGGGTGTTTAAGACCATACAGTTGGCCTAGATAAACCAATTTCATTTTACTCTTTAAAAATATTTTATTTATTATTTTTATTTTATGCATATGTGTATATTGCCTGCATGTAGGTAAGTGCACCTGTGTCATGCAATGCCCACAGAGGACAGAAGAGGCTGTCGGACACCCTGGAAATGGAGTTACAGACAGTTGTTAGCTGCCATGTGGGTGCTGGGATTTGAACCCAGGTCTTCTGTAAGAACAGTCAGTGTCCTTAACCACTGAGTAATCTCCCCAGCCCCCAATATCTAGCCTAAGCTGGCCTCGAAGTCCAGCATATCCTGCCGGCATGCACCACCACTACCAGCTATTTTTACTCTTAAGGTCGTTTGAGTATCTGTTCCTATGGGATCACATGGGCTTGGGAGGAGCCCCTGGCTCCTTTCTTTTACCAGTTCCATCTATGTGAAGATAAGTCAAAGGTCCTCCTCAACCATGACTGGCTTCACTTGGAAGCATGGAGGAAATGTTTCCACTGTGTTGACCCTCCTCTTTGTAGACTGGTCACTGGTTCAAGTCTGTCTGGTGGGTCTCCGTGACCTCTCTGATCAAGAGGACAGGTGACTCACCACAGTTACAGGACATTTTGAGAGATGCTCCATAGTCCCCTGGAACTTAGTCAACCTTGGAGGGCAAGGAACAAAAACTGTCCTTTAAGTCCCTATGACCAAATTAGTATAGGCCTCAAAGTATAGCTGTTAAATATCCAAGAAGGTTGGTTACATCAGTCTGGTATTTGTAATTACCATGTGCTATGTAGATAAAGCTTGGGCAAAGACAAAAGGTTCTCAGATAAACATTGACTAGACATATATTATGTTCCTTGAGCTAGGTGTATGTATAATTTGTCAGTAGGTTGTTGGACTAATATGGTTCCCCCCCCTTTTTTAAAACTAGTTAGGTATCACTTATCTCTCAAATTGTCTAAACTGTCCATCATGGTTTCCCCATTTAAGGTGCCCCCATTTTTCCCATTTCTCCCTTAATAATACCCTTCTCCTATGGTCCCTCCTGTCTTGAGCTCCTCATTTCCCTCTATCCTCTAGGTTCCTTGTATAACCTTCCCTCCCCCATTCCTTTAAAATAACCCCATTTTTATACCTATCTCCCTTATTAACACCTGATTCCTACTGATTTTCTCTTTCAGATTCTTTCTTTTCCTTTACTTCCCTGATTCCTTTTCATTAACGTGGTTCCTGCAGTTATGTCTGGATACACAATCACTGATAAGAATTTGGTGCTAGGATCCACATATGAGGGAGAATATACATCGTTTGTTTTTCTGAGTCTGTGTTACTTCATTTAGCATAACAGTTTCTAGTTCCATCCAGTTACCTGTGAATTTCAAGATTTCATCTTTCTTTATTGGTGAGTAAAATTCCATCATGTAAATGAACCACATATTCATTATCCACTCATCAGCTGAGGGACATTTAGGTTGCTTCCATCTCTCTGCTATTGTCAAAAGAGCAGCAAAAAACATGGATGTACAGGTGTCTCTGCAATAGGATGAGGTCCTTGGGTATATGCCAAGGAGTGGTATAACCAGGTCAAATGGTAGGTTGATTTGTATTTTTTTAAAGAGTTCTCCACACTGCTTTCCATGGGGTTGAACAAATTTACAGCCCCACCAGCAATGGATGAGTGTTCTCCTTTTCCCACATCCTCTCCAACATGGTATCATTGGCTCTCTTGAACTTAGCCAGTCTGACTGGGGTAAATGAAATCTTAAAGTGTTTTTAATTTTTATTTCCCTAATCACTAATGATGTTGAACACCTTTTGAGATGTTTCTTAGCCATTTTTATTTCTTCCTTTGATAACTTTCTGTTCAACTCCTTATCCCATATTTAAATTGGGTTGCTTCTTTTCTTGATTCTTTGTTTTTTGAGTTCATTATATATTCTGGATGTTAAACCTTTGTCAGATGTGTGGCTGGTGAAGGTTTTCCCCCATTCTGTGTGTTTTCTTTCACTTCCTTAGTTTTTCTTTTGATGTACAGAAGCTTTTTAGTTTAATGAGGCCCCAGTTGTTGATTCTTGACCTTGTTTCCTGAGCAATTGATATCTGGTTTAGAAATTCCTTTCCTACACCTATATCTTGTAGGTTATTGCTAAGGTTTTCTACTAACAGTTTCAGAGTTTTAGGCTTCACATTGAGGTCTTTTATCCATTTGGAGTTGACTTTTGTCCAAGGTGAAAGATAGGGTTTTAGTTTCATTCTTCTACAGGTAGAGATTCAGTTTTGCCAGAACCTTTACCCAAACATGGTGTCTTTCCTCCAGTGAATGTTCTTGGCCCCTTTGTCAAATATCAGGTGGATGACATTGCATGTGCTCATATTTGGGTCTTAAATTTTGTTCTATTGACCTATGGGTCTATTTTGTGCCAGTACCATGCTATTTTATGACTATAGCTCTGTATTACATTTTATTTTCTTGTATAGTGTTCCCCCCCCCAGCATTGCTCTTAGTGCCCTTGGTTGTTTAGGCTATTTGAGGTCTTTTGTGGTTCTATATGTATCTTAGGATGATTTTTTCCAATTCTGTGAAGAATTTCATGGGGATTTTGATTGACACTGGATTGAATCTATGAATGGCTTCTGGTAGGTTGGTCATTTTCACCATAGTAATTATTCCAGTCAATGAGCATGGGAGGTCCTTCCATCTTCTGATGTCTTCCTCAATCTCTTTCTTTAAAGATTTAAAATTTTCTTAGAGGTCTTTAACATCTTTGGCCAGGTTTATTCTGAGATATATTATTTTTTTGAGTCTGTTGTGGAAGGGAGTGCTTCCATGTGCTCTTTTTCTGATTGCTTGTTATGCTATATAGAAAGCCTACAGACTTTTGTAGATTAATTTTATAATCTGTCACTTTACTGAAAGTGTTAATCATTTCTAGTTTTCTGTTGGAATTTTTGGTGTTTCTTAGATATAATATCATGTCATCTACAAAAAGGAATATTTTGATCTCTTCTTTTGCAATGATTACTTCTTTAGTTTCCATCTATTGTATTATTGCTCTTGCAAGAATTTCCAAGCATTATGTTAAAAAGGAGTGGAGATGGTGCACAGCCTTCTCTAGTTCCTAATTTTAATGGGAATGCTTCCAGCTTCTCTCCATTTAGAATGATGTTGTCTGTGGGTTTGTTGTATATGGCTTTAATTATCTTGAGGTATGATCCCTCCAGTACATTTCCCTCTAGGACTTTGAATATAAATGCATGATGCAGTTTGTCAAAGGCCTTCTCTTCATCTATTGAGAAGGGCATGTGGGTCTTGCTTTTGAGTCCATTTATATGATTTATGATGTTTATTGACTTACGTAAATTGAACCATCCCTGCATCTCTGGAATAAAGTTGACTTGATCATGGTTGATGATCTTCTTAATGTGTGTCTGTATGCAGTTTACAAGTATTTTGTTGAGAAATTTTGCATCTATGTTCATTAAGGATATGGGTCTATAGTATTCTTTTATGGTTGTATCTTTACCTGGCTTTGATATTAGAGTGATGCTGGCTTCATAGAAAGAATTTCAAAGTTCTCCCTCCATTTCTATCTTTTGAATAAATTAAGTAGCATTGGATATAGCTCTTCTTTAAATGTCTGGTAAAATTCTCCTGTAAATCCATTTGGTCCTGGGCTTTTTGTAGTCAGGAGGTTTTGTATTATTCTTTCAATTTCCTTATGTGTTATGGGTCTATTTAAGCTGTTGATCTCTTCTTGGTCTAGTTTTGGTGGTTCCTATACTTTTAAATACCATCCATTTCCTTTAGGTTTTCAAATTTAGTAGCATATAGGTTTTTAAAGTATTCCCTTATAATGTTCTGGATCTTTTTTATCTGTTGTGATGTTTCCCTTTCACCTCTTATTTTGTTTATTTGGAGGTGCTCTTCCTTTCTTCTGGTTAACTGGGCTAGGGAGTCTGTTAATCTTGTTTACCTTTTCAAAGAACCAGCTCTTGAATTTGTTGATTCTTTGTATTGTTTTCTTTGTTTCTATTCCATCCATTTCTTCTCTGATTTTTTGTTATTTCTTCTTGTCTACTGGGTTTGAGTTTCATTTGTTGTTACTTTTCAAGAGTCTTGAGTTGCAATGTAAAATCATTTATTTGTCTTCTTTCTGGTTTTTAATGTAGGGACTTAGAGCTATAAACTTCCCTCGAGGGACTGCATTCAACATGTCCCAGAAGTTTTGATGTCTTGTATTGTCCTTTTCATTCCAGGAATACTTGTATTTCTTTCTTAATTTCTCCTTTGACCCATTTATCATTCAGGAGTATGTTGTTTAATCTCCATGTGTTCATGTATTTACTAGGGTTTCTTCCAGTGTTGATTTTAAGCTTTATTGAATTGTGGTCTGATAGAATGCATGGAATTTTAAATCTTTTTGTATTTTTGGAAGGTTGCTTTCTGCCCCAGGACATGGCTGGTTTTGGAGAAAGTTTCATAGGGCACTGAATATAAAGTATATTCTTTGGTGCTTGGGTGGAATATTTGGTAGATGTCTGTTAGGCCCATTTGATGTGTAGTATTGTTTAATTCAGATGTCTCTCTGTTAATTTTCTGTTAATTTTCTATCTAGTTGAGACAATGTGATATTGAAGTACCCTACTATTAATGGGTTGGGATTAACCTGGGTCTTAAAGCCCTGTAGTATTGTTTTTATAAAGTTGGGTGCACCAGAGTTTGCTGAATATGTGTTCATGATTGTAATATGTTCTTGGCCAATTATTCCTTTGATCAGAATGAAGTGGCCTTCTTTATCTCTTCTGATTAGTTTGAAGTCTATTTGGTAAGATATTAGAATTGCAAAGCCTGCATTTTTTTAGTACCATTTGCTTGGTATGTTTTTCCATCCTTTCATCTTAAGGTAATTCCTGTCCTTGAAAGTGAGATGAGTTTCTTGAAGACAACAAAACATGGGTTTTATTTCTTAATCCATTCAACTAGTCTGTGTCTTTCGACTGGGGAGTTCAGTCCATTGATATTTAAAGTTATTAATGTAAGTTGTGTATTTATTCCTGTCATTTTTATTTCCATTCACTTTCTTGGCATAGCTATGCATTTCCACAGTTAGATCTTCATTAAGTTTCTTCCTCTAACCCCCAGTATATGGTTGTTCATTTCTTCAGCTCTTTGTATTGCTTCAAGAACTCTCTGAAGAGCTGGTTTTATGGATATGAATACTTTCTGCCTATTTATGTCATGGAAGATTTTTTTTTCCCTTTTACTCAATAGACAATTTGACTGGGTAAAGAAATCTGGGTTGGCATCTGTGGTCATTTAGAACTGGGAATGCATTGGCCCAGGCTCTTCTGGTTTTCATAGTTTGCACTGAAAAGTCAGCTGCAATTCTGATGGGTTTTCCTTTATATGTGACTTGTTTTTCTTTTGCAGCTTTCAGTATTCTCTCTTTGTTCTGTACATTTAATGTTTTTCCTATGATATGCTGTGGAGTTTCTTTTCTGGTCCTGTCTATTTGTCTTTCAATATGCTTCTTCTATTTGTATGGGCATATCTTTCTTTAATTTGGGGAAATTTTCTTCTACAATCCTGTTGACAATCTGGTCCATACTGTTATTCTGAGATTCTTCTCCTTCCTGTATGCCTATAATATGTAAGTTTTGTCCTTTTATGGTGTCACACAATTCCTGCATATCCCATTCTTGTGTTTTCTTAAATTTTTCAGAATCTTTGCTTGAGTTGTCTAATTCATCCACTTTATCTTCCAGTGTTGATACTCTGCTTTCCATTTCATTCATCCTATTGGTAAGGCTTTCTCCTGTCATTTCTAATTGAGTTATTGAGTGTTTAACTTCCTTCTTCATTTCAGCCTATTCTTCAGTATTTCTCTTTTCTGAATTCATTCAGAAGTTTATCCCTATCTTCTTTCAGTTCTTTGATTTCTTTGTGTGTCTTTTAAATTTACTGAAATCTTTTATCATGTTTATAATTGTTCTTTTGAATTCCATGTCCTGTGTTATCTCTAGGGGGTTCCCATTGTACTCCTCTAGAGGACTATTGGCATTTGTTGGGGATATGTTATTTTGGTTTTACATGTTATTATTTTTTCTCTGTGATTTTGGCATGTGAATTTCTTTTG
>NW_008340932.1:362153-384670 GCF_000622305.1 Nannospalax galili
TAAATAAATAAATAAATAAACAAACAAACAAAGCTAAAAACTGAGAATTGGGGATGTAGCTCAGTTGGCAGAGTTCTTGACTGGCATTCATGAAGTTCCAGGATTGATCCCCAGCAACACATAGAAAACTGAGTGTGGTGACAAATGCCTGCTGTCTCAGCATGGTGGACATAGAAATCAGAATGCAAGACCTGTTTGTCTACACCATAAGTTCTGGACTACATTAGACCTTGCTAAAAACTGAGAATTGGGGATGTAGCTCAGTTGGCAGAGTTCTTGACTGGCATTCATGAAGTTCCAGGATTGATCCCCAGCAACACATAGAAAACTGAGTGTGGTGACAAATGCCTGCTGTCTCAGCATGGTGGACATAGAAATCAGAATGCAAGACCTGTTTGTCTACACCATAAGTTCTGGACTACATTAGACCTTGTGTTCTGACGGGTATTTTTTCCTCCGAGGGGCAGAACCTGCTCTGGAGAATTGTTTGAGGAGAGTTAGCCAAGCAGGAAGGAGCATTTGGGTCATCTTGGACAGAAGCAGTAGCATGGAAAGAAAATGGCCAGTGTCTCGGCCACGTGGGTGAGAGAGGAGGCATTTACAGAGCTAGAGTGGGACTGTGGGCCCAGGAAGCATGGGCATAAGCTAACAGAGACTGTGGGCAGAGCACGGTAGTGATCTGGCATGAAGGGCAGCTGAGCCACAGAGCAGAATGGGGTGCCAGGTTTTTGCCTTTTTGTGGAGCACTGGGTGTTCACCTTTGTAAGTTATTATATTTCCCCTATCCAGGATATAAACTATGAAAAAATCAGCTAACGATGTGTTATGTGGTTTGTCTAATAGCACCAGGAGCAAGGGACCCTAAGAGAACTCAGGTGACAAATTAATAATAAATAATACATAAATTAAGGCTGAGAGGACGGTTCAGTCTGAAAAGTATATACTACTTGAATTTGGGTTTACAATATCCACATTAAAACTGGGCATGATAGTGCATGTCTGTAATCCCACCCTTTAGGAGGACTCCTGGGACCTCTACTCAAGCACTGTCCTCCAGGTTCGATGAGATACCCCGTCTGAAAAATAAAGTGGGGCATTACTAAAGAAGACACTCAACATCTACCTCTGACCACACACCTCTACACACATGTGCACAACCAACTTCACCTTACATAAACACACACACACACACACACACACATACACACACACACAAACACGTTTAACACATAAATAGTGGACCTTACATATGAATACTTTTTCATTAAAAACAAAAAAGGGCAAGCCAACTGGTGTGGCAGCACATATCTGTTATCTTCAGAACTCAGAGTTCTGAGGCAGGAAGATTGAACATGTCAGACAAACCTTGGGACAGGATTTAAAAGAATATATCAGACCTGCTTATACATCAAATTTGGAGTATTTATGTGCTGGAATAATTCATGAAAACTCAAATTGTAAATCCTACAAACATGAAACATCAGTTAGAAGTCTAAAACTTTGAAGTGCATATTTCTTACATATATGGTTTTACTTCTTGCATTTATATGTTCGTGTGCATGTTTATGTTATCTGTAACCATCATTTTGTATGTTTCACTGTGTAATGTTACAATGATGTGCATGATGTTTATTTTTAACATCAGATTTGAAATTTTGCCAATCACATAATTAATTAATAGCACTATAATATTCACTAATTATGAAATCTCTGATCTGTTTAGCATAATTACTTTATCTAAATGGGCCTTATCATAAAGCTCTAACATACTAATATGCAGCAATAACTCAGAAGGGAGTGAGATTAATGACTGCATCCCCTTGAGACCACACTGCTTGTGAGATGAGACATCTTCTTTATCTCAGTCTCTCTAGAGCTTGAAAATTAGGATTCAAATAAGCACACATACTTTACTGACTCAAACTGCACAAGTCAAAGTATTATAAAAAGCTATAGAGTAAATACAGATTCTTCTTTAGAGTAGATGGATAAGGTCTGGGTATCACAGAAAACCTCTACGACTTGTGTGAGATGCTTGATTCTGTGCCCTGGGTGAACCATCTTATGACTCGGCCAATCAGTGATAGATGTAAGAACAAGTGTCTCTTTATGTTTGATTCCTTAGCATAGGAGTTACGTCTGCCTCAGGCACTGAGACATTATCCTATGTTCTAAAGATACTTCTCATAACATCATCAAGATATAAAAGAAACAGGTGCTTTACTTTTCAAAACTAACAACTATATCTAACAAAGATAAGGAAAAAAATGACAGCCGGCCTCACATCTCTAATTTCAGATCTCAAATTCAAAGCCTCGCTAGGCCGCACATTTTTAAAACATAAAGAAAATCTAAATTCTGAAAATGTTTTTTGTAGAAATTTCATAGGGAATAAAATCTATAAATTTTTAAATCATGTAGAATAATATTTAACATGTATTTTATAATTAATCAATGATTATTAATGTTATTGCATAATTACAATAATAAAATTATTAATGATGTTTACTCTTTGATGGCAAAATTAAACATGAAGACTCCATCTACATATGGAGATTCCTGAAATTTGAAGGAATGATATTTTCAGCAGCTCTATCTAATATGGACACTGTGAGTAAACACTGGTAATTGATGTAATTATTTTGTTATCAGAGAATCAGACAAAATTCCAAGCACAATAAAACCTCTACTTCAGAGGTCGAATAGACAAATCTATGATTAAGTCTATGATTGCTGGGTTTGGTTCCCAGCATCCACTAGCAGCGTAACTCCAGTTTTACAGGGTCTAACATGCTCTTCAAGCCTCTGCAGGCACTGCATGCATGTAGTGCACTTACATGCAAAACACTTATACATGTAAAATAAAATTTTTGAAAAGTCTTTAAAATAAAACTCTGCTTCAATGAAATGGCTGTCAGAGCCACCTGTTCCTTCAGATACGGATATTGTGCTCCTGAGACATGTTTCATTCATTGTTTTATTCAAACATTACCTCCAACATAAATTGAGGAACTCAAAGCTATGATCCACCCCCATCTCATCAGAGAATCATGGATGCCTTTTTGACTCCTCGGCCTATAATATCGCAAACACACAATTTCAGACAGACTGCTCAATTCTTCTCACTCTTTTCAGTAATAATGGTTTGCTGCATCCAGGACTTTGATATATTCATTATTAATAACCACATTAATTCACTGTCTTGGGTGGAGGGCAAGGTCAGGTCCTGAGGCATTCAAGTAAGATGCCCAGGAGTACCAAGCCCACAGGCACAGAGACTGTTAGCACTATAAACAATAACTTTTGGTCAGAAGATTAAGTGAAAATTATTAGTTCAGAATAGGTACTTATTGTAAAAGTCATTTCTATGCCAATCAACAAACTATTCTCTGCTAAATGGCACATGACTTTGGAAGTTTCCTTTCAAACTCTCCAATTTAGAGAGAAGAAATGGGAGCACCCAGATAGGATTTTTTTGTTCTGTTTTTTCTTTTGTTGTTGTTTTGTTTTGTTCTGTTCTGCTTTCTAGTAGTGTCACATGGTTGTTATTAGGGGGTTTTGTTGTTGTTTTTTGTGTTTCATCCAATTTTTAAAATTTTTTAATTACTATTTTTATTTTATGTATATACATGTATTGCCTGCATGTAGGTAAGTGCACCCATGTCGTGCAATGCCTGCGGAGGTCAGAAGAGGCTTTCAGGTCCCCCGTGGAACTGGAATTACGGAAAGTGGTTAGCTGACATGTGCGTGCTAGGATTCAGACCTGGGTCTTCTGCAAGAACAACCAATGTTCTGACCTGCTGAGCCATCTCTCCAGCCCTGGGTTTTATCCAATTTGACACTGTGGCACTGCTTTTTATTTCAATGTATATTTTTATTGAATTTCTGTGCACATAATACAAAACATCTTAATTAACTGTAGACACCCTCCCCTATCTACACCCCGCAAACCTGACACCTTAACATATTTCATGCATTCTTTCATATATGTTAAGGCCTCTCTAGTCAAGTTTGGTTACTTGGATATCCTGCAGTGTAAGTTTATCCACTGGAGTCTAGTCAGTCTATCTAGACTCTCTCTCTTAAACAAGATTAAGTCTTACTCACCCAGCAGTATTTAATTGCCAATAGTTCCTCATCTATTATTGGGGCCTGCTGCCCATTTTCCCACTCTATGCTGTTTTTTTTTTCTGATTAATTTTGCAAGGGTCTTGCACATGCTGTCATCGTTGATGTAAGTTCATATGAGCAAGTTTCTTGAGACCTGACTCTGTTTCCTTATTCTCATGCACCTACCCTGATTCTTACAACCTTTTTTTCCCCTCTTCCACAATGATCCCCGAGCCGTGGGTCAGTGAAGTTAAATATAGGAGTGCTATCCAGGGACACACTGTCTGCAGTCTCTTATTCTCTAAACTTTGGCCAATTGTGGCTTTCTCTGTGCATCGTTCTCTGTTATATGAGGAAGCTTCACTTGTGTGAGTTGAGAGATGCATTAGTTTTCTCTCTACTCCCTGTTCCCTTAGGTTCCATGAGCCTTAGGTGTAGAGGTTCCACTGTAGATGTGTCACTTAAGGCTGGACAACTTCTTTAGTTGATACTAGTCATCATTCTCATGCTTTATTACATAATTACTTTAAGAATGAGCATCTGTAGCAAATGCCTCAGCAAGCTAGGAGGCTTCGAGTCCCACAAACTCCTTTTCCAGGGAATTTAGATGGCTTCTGGAAATTCTTAAGGCCACCGAGAATAAGATTTTTCTGTTTTTAGTTATACATATGCTCTTTAATATTGTGGATCTACTGTAACTTTGCATGAAGAAAATATTTAATTCATTGTCTTTATCAGTCTGAGCAGCTATGATCTCAGCACTGAGAATGGGTTTTTACAATTTTGTCTTATAAACCTTGTGATGGTTTAGGACAATAATGAAATGGATGGGGCAGAATGGACTAAATCTTCAGTTATTTACAGGCATCTGAACTCGCTGACCCAGCTCTGATTACAAAGAAGTGAACCTTTTTAAAAAATATTTTTTTTATTATTTTTATGTGTGTGTATTGCCTGCATGTAGGTAAGTGCCTGTAGAGAATAGAAGAAGCTTAGGATCCTCTGGAACTGGAATTACTGACAGCTGTTAGCTGACATCTGGGTGCTGGGATTCGAACCCAGGTCTTCTGCAAGAACAGTCAGTATTCTTAACCGCTGAGCCATTTCTCCAGCCCCATATTTTTTAAATCAACATATAATATGTTAGACACTATTATGCCATTTCAAATAAAGTGTGCTTTTGTGGCCCTCCCTATATGCCCTTTCACCTACTCCCCACCTTTCCTGATAGATCTTATATCAAACAAAGTCAGCAGATGACATATATGCAATAGTCACTGCATAAAGTTCATTAACTCCCCGTATAAAGGTAAAGAAAAACTGCAATTTGAATTTCACATATCTCCTTATCAATTAGCTACTAATCATTTAATTTTTGCATCATATTTTAAAACAAAGCAAAAAGAAAAACATTATCCCCAAGTTCCATTCCTTGTGCTGTTTTTAAAATCATATTTTATTCTTATAGTTGAATATTAATTCAGTGTGTGTGTGTGTGTGTGTGTATAAATGTATGGCACATTTTCCTCATACATTCATGCATTAATGGTCACCTAGCTTTAGTCTATATCTTGGCTATTTGATTAGTGCTACAATAAAAAAGGACACACATTATGTTTTATGAAATAAACCAGGCACAAAATACATGTACTGCATATTCATTCTCATATGTGGAAATGAAAAACTGCTTGTCTTAAAAAAGGAGATTGATTAATAAATGTTGAAAAAGAAGATGTAGGAGAGTGCTAATAGGAGTCTATAGCTGATCAGCCCATGTTTTATGCTATTCATGTACTGAAGTAGCATGTGTAATCCTATTCAAATGTGTAAGTAAGAAATGCTAATCAAAAACAAAGTAAAATTGGGAAACAAAGGCCATTTCTTTACTCTTTAAATATTATTGCTTGTAAGAGTTTACTCTTAATAATATTTAAGGCCAAGGGCCTTGTATAGGGGT
This sequence comes from Nannospalax galili, assembly GCF_000622305.1. Lineage (NCBI taxonomy): Eukaryota > Metazoa > Chordata > Mammalia > Rodentia > Spalacidae > Nannospalax > Nannospalax galili. Next base: position 368,221 of record NW_008340932.1, read on the forward strand.
GCCCATACTTCTAGTTTTGGGGCATTTTTGTATACTTTTTATCGAATTTTTGTGTAGCTCATATACAACATCTCAATCATCTTTAATCCACTTCCCCTACCATAACTATCGAGTCAAGTTAATGTCCCCTTTGTCCCTCAGTGCAAGTTCATCCACACGTGTCTAGTCATCCTATCTAGTGTCACTCCCTTAAAGAAGAATAGCTCTTCATCACACAGCAGTAATCAGCTGCCCAATAGTTCTTCAGCTAAGATTGGGACCTGCTGCCTATTTCTCCAGTTCTATGCTGGGTTTTGGTCTGCTTGAGTTTGCTTGGGTCTTGTGCATGCTGACACCATTGCTGGAAATTCATATGAGCAAGATCTCAGGCATATGTAAGACTCTATTTCCATATGGTCATGCACCTCCTCCCCTGGCTCTTACAATCTTCCTACCTCTATCTTCCTCAATTGGCCCTGAACCGTGGATGGGTGAAGTTTAACACAGGCGAGGACCTACACTCTGCAGACTCTTATAACTCTACACTTTGGAAATTTGTAACCAATTGTGTCCATTTCCCTCTGTTGCATGAGGGAACCAATAGGTGAGAGTTGAAAGATGCATTATTATTCTCTCTACATATTGTTCCACTATGTTCATGAGCCTTAGTTGTAGAGGTTCCATTGTAGATGTGTCAGGGATGGCCATTTCACAGATGCATAATCTCTGTGTGTAACATGTTGTGGAATTCTGTATATTCTCGTCTGTTGGGAAAGAAGCATCTTTGATGAGTGTTGACTGGCATATTTGTCTGTAAAGATAAAGATCTATATTTAGCACATAGTGAGAAATTACATTTTTCTAGGAATATGAAAGCCTTGGGGTTTTCTCTAAGATCTATGACTTCTCCAGTCACATGTATTTGGCTATGCTTATGATACCACACATGAACTGCCTCCTATTGAGTGGGCCTTAAGTCCAGTTAGGTAACTATTAATTACCCCCAAGACAAAATGTCACTCTCCTAAATTTTATATTAAGCAAACTTCTGACCATAATTTACTAAATATCTAAATATCTTGTGCATATAATGTGAGACTAGCTTCTTCCATGAATTTGGTACTTTTTCCATAGAAAGCTCTTTGTGACAAATACAAAAAAAAATTTTTTTTAAATATTTTAAAAAAGTCAAATGAAAAGACACTAATAATTAAAAATAGAAAAATATTCAAAATATTCTTAAATAAATTGATAATAGCATTTTAAGAGTTATCTGAACCTTAGTAATAACACCACATCAAAGCCAAAGCTATAGATACATATGTCTACAATGACAGGGACTCCTCCCAGTGGAGCCTGCACTCCAGTTTTCCGATGACCTCATTTACTAATTCTCTGGAGTAACATCCTCAGAGACAAAGATATTAAGAAAACTGTGCAACCAGCTGCTCTGTGCACCCACTCTGAGGAAACACAGAAGCACACCCTATCTTGGTAGGTTGGAAGAGAGTCAGTGAGGGTAATAACATCAATATAATATTTCAAGGTGAGACTGTTATATACACTACAATACAGTGGTTTGCAATAATAAAACCTGTTCAGAATTCATTTTTTAAAGATGATGACAAGGAGTATTTTCTGTGGTTGTTTAACTTTTACATATAGTTTTAAGAAATAATGTGAAAATTTTATAATTATAGTCAAATATTCCATGTTAAGATACTTGAAGCTATAGAAAATCAAGCTCATGTCTCACCAGATACAATTCATGTTTAAATTGGCTGTTATTCTCACAGTAGCTACAGATTTACACAGAAATAATGGAGAGCATATTAGACAAAGGTCACCAATGTGTCCATAGATATATATTCCAAGGAAAAGCATACCTTAAGGATAAAGGGAAAAACTTCAAATATCACTATGAAAACTCCCCATTTCTTCCACTCTCTAATATCTGGAAGATAGATTAGGAACTGAAGGAAAACACTGTGGCTATACTGTAAAGTGTATGATGTTGATAAGGAAAAAAAGGTATAGAAACAAATGACAGAAGAAGAAAAGCAGAGGTGATGTGTCTATCGTCTGTGCAGAACAAGAATATGAAATGAGATAAACACAGAGGAGTAGCCGGGAGACTGTATATCCTTCAGTATACCTCAGTAGATGGATAGCAATTTTCTCCTTCAGTGGAACCCTGTTTTCTTAAAGAAAAGGGAGCTACAAATTTCAAGAATAAAGGGAAGGAAGAAAAAAGGGAATAGTGTTACTGGCAAACAAAATAATCAATAGGTTTGATCAATAGGTTATCACTAGGTGAAACTGAATAGAACTGATATTATAAAATACTCAAAATTCCTAAAACAAGGAACTCTAGATATACTGAGTAGATCCAACAGATGGACAAGCACTAGGGAACGGGTGGGGCCACCAACAACACAGCGGACAGTAACAGGGATGATAGAGCATATGGGCTCCAGTGGGGGGGTGGCTATGGGAGGGCGCCATTTGGGATGTGGATATATAGACGAATAAGATTGTTTGGGATGTTCTGTATGAAATACACACAAAAAAATCAACAAATAAAAAATGAGTTATATTTGAGGAAGAAGCATTAAAAATTTGCCTCATGGTAAACAGTACAGGTGAAAAACATTACCGTTGAAATCTATCTGATCATTTTATATTCATGCTCAGGTGCCAAGGATCTCAGAAAGTAACTGACTGTGACTAGTAATAATCAGATACATAGAGATTAGAGTCACATGTGCAAACATCTAAGCGTTAGTAGCATTAAAAATGAGTGTTTATAGCTGGGCATGGTGGCACACACCTGTAGTCCCAGCACTTGGGAGGCAGAGACAGGTAGAGCTCTGTGAGTTCAAGGCCAGCCTGGTCTACATAGTGAGTTCCAGGACAGCTGGGGCTACAGGAGACCCTGCTTCAAAAAGACAAAAAAATGAGTGTTTCTGTATGAAACAGTATATTTTAAAATGACAAGGAGATATTTTTTAAAGGTTAAAACCTCATTCAATTTTATGTCTTATAGGGTTAATACTGAGTTCAATATTTTATAACTGTATTAATTCAACTGTGAACCTAAAAATTTGCAGCCAATTTTGAAAGAGATGCATCTTTGCTCTAGAAATTGTTATTGAATATGTTAATGCTGTAAAAAAACTACCCAAGAGGGCAGTGTGAAAAGATATATTCACTTTAAAAAATATTTTATTTATTATTTTATATGTATGATTTCATTGCCTGCTCATATGTTGTGCAATGCCCTCAGAGGCTAGAAGATGGAATCAGATCCAGTGGAACTGGAGTTAGCAGGCATGTGGGTGCTGAAATCAAACCTAGGTCCTCTGCAAGAGCAGTCAGTGGTCTTAACCACTGAGCCATCTCTCCAGCCTCAAGATATATTCATTTTTAAAGAAAAGGTACATGCTACTTTTAGTACAACATAACATACTTTATATGCACAAATTTCAGTTTTTTGTGATTCACAGGAGGAGAAACACAAGTGATGAGAAAAAGAGACCAGAACTGTAGAAGAAAGAGGATAAAGCTTTTGTTCTCTCTGGTCTCTGTCACTGTCTCTTCATAAACTTTCGTCAGCCTCCTTTACATCAGACTTATACTTTTATTACATAGTGGTAAATTATGACTCAAAATTAAAATATCTTCCCCATCAGCAGGGGAAAAATAAATCATACAATAATTATGACCGTGGTTCCAAAGCAGAGTGGGAGAAATCGCTAGGACCTGTACACAGCCAGTTGCTTATCCACTTGTGTGGTTGCAGACAAAATTATGTGGTGAGCAGGAGACCAGAGTCTATATTTTTTAAATTTGCATATATCTGCTAGATTATTAATCCAATTTTAGGACCTCATTAAGCCTTATTTGGATTAAACATAACATTCTATAGTAGAGTACAAAACAGCATATAAACTTACAAAATGACAGCATTATTCTGGATAGAGTCAACAGTCTCCTAGTATCATGTAAAAAAGTGTTTCTTTAATTCTTGGTAAGGAAAAAGAAACACATTTGATTCTGAGAATACTATCAATGAAAAGTTTATTTTCATTTTATCTTTTCTTCTATGTTGTTTGTAGTTCAAAATGGCTTTCTTAACAAGAAAATAGAGAAGGAAGCTGAACCCATGAAATCTCTACAGCATGATAGTCTAAGAGCTACATAATTACAAAACCAGTTGATATGCCAATAAGGATGGGGAAGTTTCAGGGACTCCCACCTCCAGATGAAGAGCTACAGGCAATCAATAGATGCTGAACCAGTTTTCTCTAGGGACTAGCTGTGTGGTAGGGTGTATCATTCCAAATGATCAGCCCTAAACACATATATGTACACGAGTACCACTAAGTGGAATTATTACATTTACGTATATGAATAAATATGTATATTTATAAATGTATGTGTATGTAACAATAATATTCAAGAAGAGGACAAGAAATTGAGAGAGTGTAGGGGTTTGTGGAAGTTTGGAAGAGAACTGGGAAGAATAAAAATGATGGAAATACAATATTTATATATGGAAATCTCAAAAATAATATATAGTTATATATTTTAAAAATAATATAGAGATTCCAAACATATTCCTCCCTAGGCCTTTATTCCCCTATGTTCTATGTTGTTGTCACTGGACAATAGAACATCATTGGCTTTAATCACACTTGAGGTCTCAAGGTAGACAATTAGGATAAAATTGAAGGGAGTAACTATAACTTGGAAGTCATTATGTGCTGTGATGTAACATATATAAACATCACCTAATAGATATTGATTTAAAATAATAAAAATTTGTTCTGATAAATTGAATGATAGCTGTTAACACACAGCTATTAGGGTATTTGGTGGAAATATAAGGAGACAGATTTTTTTTACTAATGTATTTATTTTTAGAGTAATCTCAAACAGTGTAAAACAATGTATGTTTTTGTAAGAAAATATTTTTAGATGTAAAGTTAAGAGAGAGGGCAGAAAAGGAATCTTTGTTTCATGTTTTAGAGAGAATGTTAGTCAAGTGGGGTTTGCTTATAATCCCAGCACTTGGGAGACTGAGGCAGGAAGATTCTGAGTTTTTACACAGTATAGGTTATACAGCAAGACCCTGCCTCACAAAAAAATCAAAAAAGGAGACAAAGATGCTGGTGTGCTATGTACAATGTAGTAATCAAAATCTAAACCTGGAAAAAGACAAGGCTTACAGTCTCTACTTTAACTTTATACTAATGACTGACTTGTTAGACCCTAAAAAATAGACAAATAATAATAGAGAGGACATGAAGTTGGGGGAGGTAGTAAGGCGAGATTGGAGATGGGGAATGAAGTCTGAATGTGATCAAAATACATTGTGTGAAACTCATGAAGAATCAATAAAAATATACTTAAAAAAATAGAATAGGAAAAGAAGTATTCCTTTTAGATACATATCTTCTCTTGCAGCCTGTGCCATTTCCAGATTCCCAGAAAAGTAATAATCCCTATATAAAGGGAGAAATAACAAAAAGTACCATTTAGGAGATGGCTCAGTGGTTAAGAACACTGGTTGTTCTTGCAGAAGACCCGGGTTCGATTCCCAGCACCCACATGGCAGTAACAACTGTCTGTAAATTCAGTTGCAGGGGATCCTACAGCCTCTTCTGTACTCTACGGGCATTTCAGAAGATAGATGCACTTACCTACATGAGGGCATAAAACGCATACACGTAAAATAAAAAAAATATATATATTTTTTAAAAGATGCAAGGTAATGATACACACTTGGCCTTTACTTGGTCTTATAGATGTCCTGAAGACTCATGGCTCAGACAAACTGCACCCCGGTGACAGAGTTCATTCTTGTTGGCCTCACAGATCGCCAGGAGCTGAAGATGCCTCTCTTTGTGGTATTTTTATCCATCTATCTTTTCACAGCTGTGGGTAACATGGGTTTGATCCTGGTCATTAGAACAGATGCAAGACTCAACACGCCCATGTACTTCTTCCTCAGCAATCTGGCTTTTGTTGACTTCTGTTATGCATCTGTCATTACGCCCAAGATGCTTGGGAATTTCTTGTATACCCAAAACATCATCTCCTTCAATGCATGTGCTGCTCAGCTGGGATGCTTTCTCACCTTCATGGTGTCAGAGTGTCTGCTTCTGGCTTCCATGGCTTACGACAGATATGCAGCCATTTGTAACCCTCTACTCTATATGGTCACCATGTCTCCAGGAATCTGCATTCAGCTTGTGGCTGTGCCCTACAGCTACAGCTTCTTGATGGCACTATTTCACACTATCCTTACTTTCCGCCTCTCTTATGGCCACTCCAACATCATCAATCACTTCTACTGTGATGACATGCCTCTACTCAGGCTGACTTGCTCAGACACTCACTCCAAGCAGCTGTCAATTTTGGCCTGTGCTGGAGTCACATTCATTTCTTCTGTTCTCATCGTTTCTGTCTCCTACATGTTCATTATTTCTGCCATCTTGAGGATGCGCTCAGCTGAGGGAAGACGCAAGGCCTTTTCCACGTGCAGCTCCCACATGATGGCAGTGAGCATTTTCTATGGAACCCTCATCTTCATGTACTTGCAACCAAGCTCTGAACATTCTCTTGACACTGATAAGATGGCCTCTGTCTTCTACACAGTCGTCATCCCCATGTTGAACCCCTTGATCTACAGCCTCAGGAACAAGGACGTGAAAGAGGCACTGAAGAAAGCCATGGCCACTGGAAACCAGACTTCTATGTTTAGAAAAGTAAGAAAATGATTCCAGTAAACCACATAGACTTTCCTTCATGGACATTTTCCCCTCAATATTAATAAGGCAATTGAAATGCTTTGGAATTAATTGGTACTCAATAAAGATCTATTCACTGTAAAATAAAGCATTTTTTCTGTGTCTTTTTGTAAATCATTTCGTAAAGCATTTTTACTTTCTGACTTTAACGTAACCACTCCAGTTACTTACTACATGTGATCTGCATGGAAAGGTATGCATACTTTGGTTTCAAATATGTTCTTGATTTTGAGAAAAACTTATTCCTCTTATAGGCACCAGTAATCTTGCCTTTAATTTGGCCTTTTTAGATATTTTTTTGTCAATTGCATTAAAAATGAAGTTTTCTTCACAAAACTGTATTTTAATAATGAAATGGAGATCTTTTTTAAAGGTTAAAACCTCATTGACTTTTATGTCTTATAGGGTTTATACTGAGTACAATATTGTGTAACTATAATAATTCAACTGTAAACCTAAAAATGTATAGCCAGTTTTGTAAGAGATGCAGCCTAGCTCAGAAAATTGTTATTGAATATGTCAGTGATGATGCAATGAAATGCTTCTTCTAAATATGTGGTTATTAAATAAATAATTTAAAAAAAATAAAAATAAAAAAACAATGCCTTTTAATTGGACCTTGTAATCTGTTTACATTTCACATAGTTGCTATGATTGAATTTATATCTGTTATTAAATTTGTATGGCAGAATACATAAGGTATGCTGGGGGAGACAGGGGAGGCATGGATTGGGGAGGGGATCTAAATTTGATTAAGTACTGTTGTATGAAATTACAAAAGCTCAATAAAAATATATTCAATATTTTTGCACTGGGCGTATGGTGCATGCCTGTAGTCCCAGCACTTGTGAGGCAGAGGCAGGCAGATCTCTGTGAGTTCAAGACCAGACTGTTCTACATAGTGAGTTCCAGGACAGCTGGGGCTACAGGGAGACCTTGCTTCAAAAGGACAAATACATATATTTTTTTAAAAAAAATAAAATAAAATAAAAATTGCCCTCTAAAACCCTGTGCAGTGGCACATGTCTTTGATCCCAGCACTGGAAGTCAGAGGCAGCCAGATCTCCATGGGATCAAGGCCAGCCTGGTTTTCAGGAGACCCTGTCTCAAAGCAAGCAACCAGAAAATTGCTTTCATGTCATTTTTACTTCCTTGTTTGTGTTCTGCCTTCTTTTGTGTAGGAATTTTTTCCTAGGCATTTTATTCCTGTATTATTAAATACACATACACACTATTGCACATGCCCTCCATAGGAGTATTTTCTGTTTGTGCTTTTCTTGTTTTATGTTGTTGGTGTTTGGCTGCTGCTATTTGCCTATGGACTTTTCTGGACTAATTCTATAAAATCTATATTTTTCTTTAATGCATGATGTAGTTTTGATTTTAAATATTCCCCCAATGTCCCATGTGTTGAAAAATAAAATTAAAACCTTAGAGATGACTCAGAAGTTAAGAGCCCTAATTGTTCTTGTAGAAGAACTGGATTTGGTTCCCAACATCCACATGGAGGCTAACGACTGTCTATATATCCAGTTCCAAAGACTCCAACATCCTCTTCTGACCCCTTCTGGGGCACCAAGAATACATTCTAGCATCCACACATATACATAAAACAAGAATGAATAAATCTAAAAAAATATATAAAAACACAAACACAGCCATTTTACCAAGATGCTACATATTTTCTTTCTTCAATAACTGTTTTTGAATTTGCTCTGACACTTTCATACATGCATAAATTGCATTCTATTTAATGAAAATCCTCTCACCTTCTTTAATCTCCCTACAACTTCTATTAACCCTTCCACTCTACAAGTTCATTTTCTACATTCATGTTTATTTTTATATTTTTTGCTGTTGCTGTTTGAGACTCATTGAATTCAACAAGAATCATTAGAATAACCATCGGTTTGAAATAGTCACTGGAAACTCGGAGGCTCCTCAGTGGGGACACAGCTGAAGACAATGTCTTCCCCTCATCTAGAATCCATCAATAGTCAATAGTTCAGCAGGAAGATTAAAAGGCCTCATGAGCTCCTCCCTGATCCATGATTGTCTATCAACAGGCCTTCTCTTGTGTAGACTCACTGCAGACAGCCATAACCAGTATGAGGTCATGACTATACTGCCTGTGCTGTGCCTGGAAGACAGCATCTCTTAGCTCTTATCTCTATCTTTTTCTTCATTCTTTCCTTTCAATCCCTCTTCCATGATAACCCCTGACCATTAGAGGGATTGCATACATGTCCTGTTTAGGGCTGAGCATTCAACCGTCACTTATTCCCTGAATCTTGAACAAACATGAATCTGTATTTGCCACATTAATTGCAAAGAGAAGTTTTCCTGATTAAAGCTAGGGGTAGCATTTGTCTACTGATATAAAAATGAGGATTTAGAAGGAAACTTGGCACCATGATAATTTAGTTGAAAAATAATAGTAAGTTTGCACTTAGGCCTAAGACCTTCTCATCCATGAGTTTTCATTGGGTTGACAGTACCAGGTATGGGTTCCTTCTTGTAGAGTAGATTTCAAATTCAAGCAAAGCATGGTCAACATACCACTGGCCAAATATTTAACTTTGAAAATTCTTTGTAAAACTTGGCTCTCACATTTAGGGAAGTAAGCAGTCCCATAAACTGCAGCCTGCAAGTGGGAGAGCAAACTTCTGAGAATTAGTCTAGATGAAGTGAACAGTCCTGAGACGCAGAAAAGATGATACAGAAACAACACGGGAGAGATGCAGGTGTAATTTCTGCAGTTGGAACCCTGAGAAGCAAGAACTTGGAATCAGAAGAATGACAGCATATAACCTGTAGGAGCAACAGAGTCCACAGTCCTAGGCACAGAAGACAGGCAAAGTGGAATGCTCCAGATTGGAAGAAAAGAATAAATTCATCCTCCCTCAAACTTTCTTTTTTTAACTTTTGGGTTAGGATCTTATTATGCAGATTAGGCCCCAAAATTACTATGTGGCCAGGATGAAGTTGAATATGCAGTCCTTCTCCCTCATCATCCCAGCTGCTAGAATTACAGGTAACTATCACCACACTGGCTCTCTCTAAGTTTTTGCTGTATTGATATAATCAATCAATAAAACGATACCTTCCAACACAGGTATGGAAGATCTATTTCACTTATTGTATTGAATAAATCTCTTCTGAAAATACTGTCACCCATAACCAGAAATAATCCTTTACCTAAGCATCTCTTAATCCAATCAGTTCACTAATCAAGCTAACTAAAAATGTAGACTCCTATGTTAGAACAGTCTGTCTTTAATATGTACTGCATGAAATACAAGTGCTAAAGTAGTGTTTGAGAACTCATACCAATCGTTCTAAATATAAACATAATTTCAATAACTGAATGTGAGCTTTAAAAAATATTTTTTCAGGAGCTGGAGAGAAGGCTCAGTGTTTAGGAACAACTCACATGGCAGTTAACTATCTGCAACTCACGATGCAGGGGATCTGATGTCCTCTTCTGGCCTCTGCAGGGATTGAACACATGGTTGCACTTACATATATGCAGGCAAAACACTCATGCACATAAAAATAAAATTTTCAAGTTAAAATAAATTTTTTCATTTATTCTTTGAAAATTTCATGTATGTATACAATTTATTTTGCTCATATACAACTCCACCTCCCACCTCCAACTACTCCCAGGAACCCCTCTCCATAACTAACTCTCCATAATCAACTCTAGAAATTATATTTTAATATGTTTAATTATTAAGTAGTTCAATGATCTTTGTTCCCATCCTTCCTTGGTATTAATAAGAGTTTATTTAAGTATGTGTCAGTGCCTGCTAAATCTGATCCATGTACCCAGTCATACAGTTACTGTCTTCTTGTATAGCTATTTTCTCCTAATTGAAACATTTCCTTCTGTAGACAGGAGGGGGAGGGTCATAACATGAGGGAGGCTCATAAGCCTGGAGGACTTCAGGAAGATCAGAAAGGTGCTCTCCTCCACAGAAAGTAAAACGTTGTGCTCCTCCACCACCTATAAATACAGTAAATAATTACTGAAGAGAAGAAAACTTTCCCAATGGTGCTGCCTTTGAAGGTTGTCACCGTGTCTTGTTTTTCTTTAAGGAATTTTAACATAGCTTATCCAGACTTTATCTGCAGAATTTGCATACTAATACTTCAGCACATTTGTAGTTTTTAGAATGAATTCCTAAGTGATGCCTCTTCATCTGTTATACTGATCAGTAAACAAGCAATAAGAAGAAATGTTCACTCCACTAGATCCAACAAGGCTTCCACTGTCCTGTCAGTGGTTTTCGTCTGTTTAAGGACTTTGTTTTAAAATTATTGTCAATTTCGTTTGGCATAGCATGTTCTTTCTGCTTTTAATTTACTACTGAGTTAGTGTATGTTACCAAACCACTAAGAATGTGAGCAAATGGACATCTCTTTCTCACAATGTACTTCTCAAATAAATTTCTAAGTACGTCTATCATCTGCCGTAAGTGGGACCATGCTGTCAGGCAGGGTCCTACACCATCCTTCAGTGGGTATGGCCAGCTGCAAACCAGTACATACAGGCATTCCAAAAACGTTGCTCAATGTCAGGCTTGACAGCAGCATTTTTCACATAAAGTTCTTCCTAAATTAATTTGGTAATTGGGTACCATTTTTATTAGCTAGTTGAGTTTATCAGAATGAAAAATCAATTTTCCTATATTTATTATGGAAGGTCATTCACATCTTGAAGCAAAGCTTGTCCATTTAATTTAGACTTCTGACTTGCAACCCTAACTGGGAGTCAGGGGCTTTATCTTTCTCATGCCAAAGGTTTTAAAAGCTATACCATTAATCCCAGCACTTGGGAGGCAGAGGCAGGAGGATCTCTGTGAGTTTAAGGCAAGCCTGGTCTACATAGTGAGTTTGACAACAGCTGGGGCTAGAGGGAGACACTGTCTTAAAAAAAAAAAAACATGTCATTTAGGAATATTAAGCTCACTATATGTAGACGCATTTGTGTATTTTTGTCCTTTATCTGCTTGAAAATTAAGACATATTTAAGGATCTGATCTCTCTGCAATTAATAATTGTCTTTCCTAATATTATTAAACACACAAAATATTTTTAATGAAATTCCATAGTTCCTTTCCTTGTCTTCACCTTCATCCTATGGTATCTTTTGCAGTAAAGATTGTTTTCTACTCTCAGGAACTATTTCTTAGTTTTGGCTGCTATGAAAATAACAGACTTTCAACTTAAATGATAGAAAGATTTTCCCACTCTTCTGGAAGCCAGAGCACCAAGATCAGATTTCTGTCTGATTCAATTACTAGTAAGACTCTCTCTCTGTCTTGCTGCTATCTTTCTGTATACTCTTATAACATATTCTTTATTAGGAGCAGAGAGAGAGAGAGAGAGAGAGAGAGAGAGAGAGAGAGAGAGAGAAACCTGTTCTTATAAGGAAGGGCACTAACCCTCTCACAAGTCCCCACCTCCATGACCTCATCTAACTCTAACTGTATTGCAAAGACACCTGTGATGGCTTGAATGAAAATGTCCACCATAAGCTCCAAGTATTTGGACATTTTGTCCCCAGATGATGGCATTGTTTTGGGAGGTTTTAGAAGGTGTGGCTAGCCTGGAGGAAGCACATCACTGGGGATGGCTGAGAGAGTTCTTAAGCCTTGCCAGATCTCCAGTTGCTCTCTTGCTTCCTGTGCCTGTGTGACGTGAGAACTTAATTCTGCTGCTCCTGCTCCATCCACCTCCAGCCACCATGCCTCCCTGCCATGATGGACTAATTCACCTGGAACCATAAGCTCAAATAAACCCTTTTATAAATTGCTTTGGTCAGTGTTTCTATCACAGCAACAGAAAAGTGATTACTACAACACCATCTTCAAGTACCATTATATTATGGATGATGTTTTCAAACATATCTTTTGCAGAAACTATTCAATCCACTGAGATTCATTCTTCCCTAATATATATTAAAAGCATTCTCCCTTGCTATGGTCACAGTTTGGCCAAAAAAAAAAATCTTGAACAGTATGTTTTAGATCAGGCCACTAAGGAAATAGAGACAAATACTATAGACAAACAGTCTAGAACAGGAAACTCATATATATTGAACATTTCAAAGAGTAAACTAAAAGAGAAAGCATTATGCTGCCCAATACTCTAGGTTTTTGGGATTTGGAAAGTTCTTCAAAAGGGTAACCAACTTTATTTTAAAATGTCTGCAAGGTGATTCATCTCTTTTTACCAAAGATAAATGCAAGCTTCATCACTAGGCAACAATAAAATACAACAATTAAAATAAGATAAAATAAATAGCAATCTAAAAATGAAAATAGTGAAAAATAATAGTTAGTATGAGAAAATGGAGTTTTAGACCTACAGTTTCTAAACATAAAGAATTATGTTTAATGATCTCTAGCTTGCCTTGTGATTCCTAGGGGGCACAGGCTGTAATTTTTTTGATGAACTTGCTTGCATCATACTTCTAAGGAGATCCTTTGGGATAGTCACAGACAAAACCCTGCAGTTCGCTGCTGTCTAAACCTTACCTGTAAAAGAAATAGAAACTCGTGCTCCCCAGGTAAGTTAAAAGAACAGGTTTTGAAATTAGAGTCAAAATAAGCATCTTTAATTTGAAGACCAGAATACAATAATATTCAGAATAAAACATTTTAGAAGGCTTTTTCTTAATAAAGCTAAATAGAATTTCTTTTCATTTTATCTTAGTAATATATGTCTATGTATGAATGTATACTGTTATTACATAAATTGCATAATTAGATTTGGATGGAAGGTATTTGAGCACTCCAAGCTAAAATTTTCCTGTTTTACTTTGAATAAGGTAGACTTTCAGTGGTGTCCTGGATAGCTGCAGTTGTCCACTTGACACGCCCGGAAAGAATGAACCTCAACTGAAGAATTTCTTCCATTGGGGTGGCCTTTGGCCATGTCTGCAAGTCATTTTCTTGCTTGTTGAGTGATGTGTAATGGCTCAACCCAATGTAGGTGTGGCCATTCCTGGGCAAGTGGTCCTGCCTTGTATAAGAAAGCAGACTGAACACAGGCCAGGGGAGCAAGCCAGTAAGCAGTATTCCTCTGTGGTCTATTCTTGCCTCCCGGTTCCTGCCCTGAGATCCTACCTACCTTCCCTCAAAGGTAGAATATAAGCCAAATAAACCCTTTCTTCCCTAAATTGGATTTGGTCAGAGTATCTTATCATAACAATAGAAAATCTAAGTAGAGCAAATGGATAGATTGTAATCTATGTCAAAATTCCTTCCCACTTTTTAAAATTCTGTCTCTCAACATCCATTTGACATTAGAAAAGTGATTGCAGATTGTGAAACCACTCCCTATGCCTAGGCTCTAACCTTCACTAAGTTTTCTTTCAGCCCAGGTAGAAATTTCTCATTTACACATTAAAAAGGCACTTATCTCTATTTTCTATTTCAGCAAATAAACCAAGCAGTTTCACATAATTTGATCAAGAGACAAAATTATCAGTGCATGACATTATCATAATTAAATCACTAGCCTCAGTTTTTAACACTATGTTATATTTATGATAAAAAATAAATGAGGGGCTGTAGAGGTGGCTCAGCAGTTAGGAGCACTGGCTGCTCTTGCAGAGAACCCAGGTTCGATCCCCAGCATCCACATGGTGGCTAACAACCATCCATGACTCCGGTTCCAGGGGATCCAATGCCCTCTTCTGATCTCTGTAGGTATTATATGACACTTGTGCACTTACATACATGCAGGCAACACACTCATACACATAAAATAAAATAATAAATAATAAATAAAATATTAAAAAAATAAATGAGCTGGCTAGTGCATAGTAGACTTTGAGTAACTATGGCAAGAAAACCTTTTGGTGTAGAGATTGGATAAGAGATTTATGTAATTTAGCATAAATTTGTGAAGAACTGCTAGATGATTGTGTCTTCAAAATCCTATTGAAAGAAAAGATTTTTGTAGGCCTTTCTCCAAATATAATAGATTCCTATGACTTTGATTCAATATTAATAGATACTTGATGTAGAAGCAGATGTCTTTGTGCACTCACGTGACTCTGTATATACTACCATTAATACACAAATTTGTAAGCATGTACACATATTTCTTTTCCATAGAACTACAGGTTCAAAATGGTTGATGAAAGTACTAAGTATAAGGAAAAGCGACACTTTATTTCAGAAAAGTCATGCAATAAAATGTCCCAAAGAGCCAGAAAGCAGTTGAAGGCAAGCAGTGCATGTTGCACTCCAAGAGTTGGTAGCTCTGTGGTCAAGAAGATGGAGGAACCAAGCCACAATTATGAAAAATCATCATCCTAGATGATGAGTATGCTGCCTGCTTTTGTATATAGTTTTTAGAAAAGAAAACAGTTAATTCCACTAATCCTTCCAGATTTGACTAACCATGTATCTACATATGAGAGTATCAGTTTGGATGTTTACATGTGTTCTTTGACACTTTATGACACATTTCCTACAGTGGACCATGGCTAAAAATACCCTTATGCCATTAGCTAATTGAAGGAGGTTAGTCTAAGCAGTTCTGCAAACTAATTCATGATTTTTTTTAATTTTTTCTTGTTTTAAATTGTTTTCCTTAAATTGAGAAAGGATTATTGTTTCTTTGTATCCAATTTTATGAGACTGAAAACTTCTTTGCTCTGTGTTTTCCTCAATGCAAGCATAGATATCATTAGATACTCAAAAAAAAAATCTGTGTCAGGGTTCAAATCTGGTATAGAACACAATTATTTTGTGTGTTGGTATGTATGTATGTGTATATGTGTTTGCGAGTACAATTACTTCTGCATGAAAATGTGGAGGTCAGACATGTTGACCTCAATTTTATGAGGTGGGTCTCTGGAAGAACCTGGAGCTCACAGATTCAGCCTGACTGGCTGACCAATGAGCTTCAGGAATTTTCCTATATTGGTACCTCTAGCACTAGAATTCAAGGTCTATGTCCGGCTTTTATGTAAATGTTGAGGATCTGAACTCAGGTCTACCACATGCTTGCCCAGCAGACACTTTATCCACTGAGTCATCTCCCCAGACCCTTTAACACAGTTCTTTACTATAAAATGAATAGAAATTCTTAGAAAATTTTGAAAGTAATTGTCTACCACAGTGTACCTATATACATCTTAAATAAAAATAAATAATTTTAAAATCTGAACACATTCTGAAATACTTAAGTGCTATAGTTCATTATGCATTCTGTGCTATTCTATTTGTAAAACATTTTAGCAAGGTTGATTTCTATTATATATAAAACAATTCATATATTCTTCTAAAATTTATTTTAATTTTTTACAGAGGAAGAGAAAAAGAGAAACATATTACACTGTGAGATTTGGTAACAAGAATAATCATATATGTTATATTGTCATAAACATAATAGCAAAATTCAAAAGGACAGGTAAATCATATGACGATATTCCATTTCAAATAATTCATTAAATAGGCATTGTTGTTCATCCCTTTGGTCCCAGAATCTTGTGAGATAGAGGCAGGTCACTCTCCGTGGGCTCGAGGATAGCCTGGTCTAAATAATGAGTTCAAGACCAGCTGTGTTGATAGGGTGACCCCACTAAAAAAAGGACACAAATGAAAAAAGGTTAATGTAAGTCATATATATAT
>NW_008340932.1:384906-417058 GCF_000622305.1 Nannospalax galili
AAATTGACATAAATCAGTTGGAAAGCAAATTACAATTTTTAATTAAACAAAATAACTTTAAAGTATGTAGAATTTCATTTCATTTAATCAAATAATATGTCTTACATATAAAAATGGGTTTGCTTTTGGAGAAGCATTTTAAACATGGAATGTTAAGATCTATTCAGTCAGACACTCTCTCCAAATAGCGTTGGATCTTGGACTGTGCTGGTATTACGTTCCTTTCCTCCCCTCTGAGTGTCTTTTGGTTGTTGCTATTTTATTCACCTTTGCTTTTGTTTGAGGCAGGTAGCCTAGACTGGCCTCGTGATATGACTGAAGATGACTTTGGCTTTCAATTCCTCTTGCTTCCATCTTTTTTATATATTTCATTTCATTTATTTTGGGGGGTAAATTTCATGCATAAGTACATACTTGCATTATTTCCACCCCTCCCTGTCCCTAATGCTTCTGCCTCTTAATTTCGGTGATTATAACTGGGTACAACCACCTCAAAGATTCTCCCTCCTGAGTGGGATCCTCCTTGTCTCCCATGTGGACATCATTTTTGTCCTCCTATAGATGTTCTCAGCTGAGGGAAGATAAGAAACCAAACTAAGAACAGAATCCTGAGGTGCAGAAACTCCTGAGTCAGGCCAGGTTTGAATGTCAGGTGTCTAAACCTACTTCTGATACTTAACCTTCCTGAGAATTCTCTCATTTGTAAAAAGGGTATTTTGCAAGAGGATAGAACAAAACCTGGAATACATACCTACTTATAAAGTACATTATTGTGTCTGTCATTATGTTACCTATTTGCATCTGAAAGACAGTTACACACCTACATAGAGTGCCATCAGGATCTCTCCATGCTAAGTCATGGAAACAGAATGAAAGATCAGTGTTCTGTACATCTGTATTGAACCAATGTGTAGATGTGGTCCATGGGAAGGATGATATCATTGCAATAGATTGAGTTTTATGATATTAATATCAACAATTCAACTAAAACTTTTATAAAATGTTCAAATTATTAATTTTCAGTCATAAACAATAAATGCATATCTCTAAAATATAAACAAGGCCATGTGAACTAATACCTATCCCACTCAGCTTCAAGGAGGGAAAAATAATGTTTCCTAAGAATATCTCTTTATATTCACCTCATCTTCCCACTCCAAGTGGGATAATCATTTAAAGATTCAACCAGAGTTTTCATTTTAACAATATAATTGCTTTTCACTATATTAAAATAAATATCAAGGAAAGGTTGATTATGTTCTTTTTGATTTGCTTGCATGTAGAAATCCTGAAGACTCATGGCTCAGATAAACTGCACACAGGTAAAAGAGTTCATTCTGGCAGGCCTCACTGATCATCAGGAGCTGAAGTTGCCTCTCTTTGTGGTATTTTTATCCATCTATCTTTTCACAACAGTAGGTAACCTGGGCTTGATCCTGGTGATTAGAACAGATGTAAGACTCAACACTCCCATGTACTTCTTCCTCAGCAATCTGGCTTTTGTTGATTTTTGCTACTCTTCTGTCATTACACCTAAGATGCTTGGAAATTTCTTGTACAAACAAAACAGTATATCCTTTAATGCATGTGCCGCTCAGTTAGGCTGCTTCCTGGCTTTCATGACAGCCGAGTGTCTGCTATTAGCTTCTATGGCCTATGACAGATATGTGGCCATTTGCAACCCTCTACTCTATATGATCCTAATGTCTCCAGGAATCTGCATTCGGCTTGTAGCTGCCCCGTATAGCTATAGCTTCCTGGTTGCATTATTTCATGCCGTCCTCACCTTCCGCCTCTGCTATTGTCGCTCCAACCTCATCAATCACTTCTACTGTGACGACATGCCTCTCCTCAGGCTGACTTGCTCAGACACTCACTCCAAGCAGCTGTGGATTTTTGCCTGTGCTGGAATCATGTTCATTTCCTCTCTTCTGATTGTCTTTATCTCCTACACATTCATTCTCTCTGCCATCCTGAGGATGCGTTCAGCTGAGGGAAGGCGCAAGGCGTTCTCTACATGTGGTTCCCACATGCTGGCAGTGACCATTTTCTATGGGACCCTCATCTTCATGTACTTGCAGCCCAGCTCTAACCATTCTCTGGACACAGACAAAATGGCCTCTGTCTTCTACACAGTGATCATCCCCATGTTGAATCCCTTGATTTACAGCCTCAGGAACAAAGAAGTAAAGGATGCCATGAAGAAATTCATCACCGGTCAAAGCCAGGCTTTTATGTTCATGAAATTAAGAAAATGACTTGACTAAGTAGTAATGGATTTTGTTTTCCAACTTTTTCCTGTCATGCCTATTAACATATGACATAAAGCAGGCTATCTCTCCTATATAGAGAAATTGTGCAAATATGACATGATATCAGATGGAAAAGTAACTGTAACAATTTAGAATCACTTCTTTCATTTTTGAAATTGACTATGCACAACAAAAATTGTCTGGCCAATAATAAATTATAACATTTTCTCATTTTGAAAATGAAAAGAAATACATTTAAAATGTCTATTAAGATGTTTGTGGGCTGAGTCCTATCCAAGGACCCACACTCTGCAGACTCTTATTCTCTATACCTTGGCCATTTGTGGTCTTCTGTGTTCATTGCCCACTGTTGCATGAGGGAGATTCATTCATGAGAGTTGAGAGATGTGCATGATTATTCTCTATACCCCAAGTTCCACTATGTTCTGTGAGCCTTAGGTGTAGAGGTTCCATTGTAGGTGTGTCACTTAGGACTGAGCATTTTACAGACCCTTCATCTCTGTGTGTGACCAGTCGAGTTGTGGAACTCTGTAATAATCCCTGTCTGTTGCAAAAGAAGATTCTTAGATGAGTAGTGAATGGCATACTTTTCTGCAAATATAAAAATCCATATTTAGCACACAGTAAGAAATTTCATTTGTCTAGGGATGTGACAGCCCTGGGGTTTTCTCTAGGATCTATGACCTGTCTAGCCACATGTATTTCACCATTGTGGAAGAAGAGGCAGAAAGCCTGGAAGAGCCAGGATAGGAGGTACATGACCATATGGAAATAAAGTCTTACAGGCTGTGGGGACCTTGTTCATATGAACTTACAGCAATGGTGACAGCATACTCAAGACCCCTGCAAATGTAAGTGGACAAAAAAACCAGCACAGAACTGTGAAATTAGGCAGCAGGCCCCAATCTTAGCCAAAGAACTATTGGCCAGCTGATTACTACTGTGTGAGGAAGAGCTGAAATTCTTTAAGGGAGCAGCTTTAGATAGTTTGACAAGACTCCAGTGGATGAACTTGTACCGAGGGATGTTTGAGGACATTAATTTAACTCAATAGGACTTAATAAATGGCATAATGCATGAAATCCAGTGGTGGGGGGCTATGATAGGGTGCCAATGAGGAAGGGGGCATAAAGATGATTAAGATGTTGTATATGAAATACACATTAATTTAATAAAATTATACAAAAAATATGACTGGGGAATCGCTTAGTGGTTAAGAGTACTAGCTGCTCTTGCAGAGGACCTGAATTTAGTCCCCAGCTCCTACATGGCAGCTAACAATTGTGTGTAAATCCAACTCTAGGGGATCTAGCAGATTCAGTGCCTTTCTGGCCTTTATGTTTATCACATGCATACATTGCTCATACAGGCAAAACACTCATACCCATAAAATAAACATAAATAAATTATTTTTAAAGGTGTGTGGTTATAGACAGAAGATAGAAAAATGTTCAAATGAGTGACTTCCCACCCACTTCAAGTTTCTAAGTCTATACCAACAATATTTTAAATGAAAGGTAAAGATGCTTCATCTAAACAGTTTATTTTATTCTAATTTTTTGGAAAAATACATGAATCTCAAAAACTGTGTTAACTTTATAGAGATAACAAATTGTTTCATTAAAGTAAATAGTACTACATTTTAATTTCATTCATGTCAAGGATTAAACATAATCTACTCTTCTAGAAGTTTGTTTGGTTTTATAAAAGCCATTTTTATGTATATCTTTATTGAATTTTTGTGTATTTAGTACAATACATTTTAATCATATTTAAACTCCCTCCCCTATCTATACCCCTCAGCCTGCCCACATTATTTCATGCTTTAAACTCATTCCATTTTCCTTTGCACTGAAAATTCCCATGGATTGGGGCATGGGGGGTGGAGAGAGAAAGAGAGTGAGACAGAGAGAAAAAACTTACTAACTTACTTCTACAGTATGCAGCAGTAAACAAACTTGCCCTCTACAAAATGACTACTGCCAATAACATTTCTGTGGAAATAGCTTTCTATTAGGCTCATTTCATTTCTTTTTATTTCCTTCCTTTGTATGCATAAGATGTAAATCTGGACTATAAGAACCATGAAGATCTTGGTCATGTCACTGTAACCTTTAGCACAAACTCAAGTCCAGTTTCACTAAGTGATGGTGTATTGCTGAACATGTCCAGTTGTGTGGTTCAGAAAATGCCTAGCTCAAAAGAGGCAGCTTAGCACATGAGGATGTGGTACTGCATGACTAAGTTTTCTAACACTCCAAGGGCCTAATAACCAGCTAGAAACTTTGCTCTCAAAAGACAAATAATTGTCTACTAAAAAAAAATCTTTATCCTCAGAAATCATAATTGCATCTACTGTGGGTCCCTTCAGGGTTTTAACAAAGCTTCATAAGCCCTCCTATCTTCTACAAAGTCTCATTTTTTACTAAATTATCATGAAATACAGACTCTGCAGGGCAGAGTGGTCCACCTAGCAGCAAGCACTGGATGCCAAGCATTTGTTGTTGTTGTTGTTGTTGTTGTTGATTTTCCTGTAACTCCGAATCCCAACTTAATCAGGTATCATTTAAAATTGCTTAACAGATAAGTAAAAACTGAACAGAATTATCAGATGTAAGTAGCCACAAAAATCAAATGCCCTAACTTTTTCTTCACTTTTAAAGATAATCTCAATATGCCTCATAAAATTCAATCATGAGAAATTTCAAAGGCTGAGACATATGAATATTTAGGAATTTTTAAACTGAACTTGACATTTATATATTTTATTATCAACAACATTAGAATTTCATCCTATTTCAGTCCAATCATATATTAATATGAGGTATGCTAATGTTATTTATCACTATGCCATATGATTTATTTGCAAGAATTTGTAAGATTTAAACTTAAGAAAGTAAATGGGCTCTGGACTTCAGGAATAAAATTTGATGTCAATCATCTATGACTATTCTAGTAATAAGCCGTTAGATATGCTTTAAGTTAATAAGAATTATATAATGAAGGAAATGTTCTTTATTTGGAGGCTAAACTGTTACGATGAATGTGTGTTGATACTGAATTGACAGAACTGCTTGCTGTAATTGGGGTCATCAGGAAATCACGAAATAATGAACAATGATTTGTTTGATTCCTTTCTGACACAGTTCTAAGTCAAACCTTGTCACTGAGGGAATGTGTCAAATGAAAGATTCAAAACTCAGAGACTATTTTCACAGCATGTGAGAGACAGATACCTAAAGGGCTAACAGTCATGGACGACTGTTTCAACAGATCTCTGAAACCTGTCCATCTGTGAACACAGTCAACTCCTTAAACTTTCCATAATCAAACAATTGTCTCCACATCTCTCCACCAAACTTGTGTTGTATCACCATCTCTAATGGCACAGCTTCTAACTTCTTGATCTTTACTTTTCTGTTCCTTGCAGACTTACTGAGAATTTTAAGAGAAATATAAATTCTTTAATTCTATACTTTAAATGGTCTGGTTTTTCTGAGTGAAGTGAGAAAGAGACAATAGCTAATATCCGAACAGAATCCATCAAGGGATTTTTAATATTCCAAACAACAACATGTCTGTCATCTGTCTGTCTCTCATCTCCATGCCATTTATCTATCTATCATCTATCTATCTATCTATCTATCTATCTATCTATCGATCTATCTATCATCTATCTATCTATCTATCTATCGATCTATCTATCATCTATCTCTCTATCTATTATCTATCATCTATCTATCATCTACCTATCATCTATCTTTGTCTTTCTGTCTAGGCATCTATTTATCTATTAACCATCTATCAACTGATCGATCCATTTATCATCTACATATATACCATTATATGAACAATATAGAACTAGTTTTTATAAGAAACACTGAAGCTTCCTTCCCATAAACAGGTGTAGAATACCACAGAGCAGGGAAAATCATCTGTACATTACATTGAATTGGAATATCAAACATTGACCAGTTTAAGAGATAGAAGAAAAAGGTTGGAGATGTTGGGATAGTTTAGTAATTTCCACACTAAAAGCTCTCAAGAAATCGTAGAGCGTGTGGATGACCATGCTAGAAATGCTTAGAGACAGTGGAAGGAAGAGGTTTTCTGTGAAGCATCCAAAGATGCAAAGGAAGTAATTGTTGCATTTATTAAAGCAAATAGTAGTGGTAGTTCTAAGAACTAGTTTGGGCTTCCATGGAAAATTATTAAGGATATTAATAAAAGCCAATAAAGAATTAAAGTGACAGCTACACCTTTTCTCAGTGGAAGCAAATGATTTCATTTATACAAATTTGTGCTTATAAGCTGACTATACTAAACAGTATATTGGTTGGTTGATGGATAGTTCTGTAGAAAACAGCGAGTACAAAACCAAGATTGCAAGTGTCTCTCTCCAGTGTGGAAAGTATTATAACTAGCGATACTAGTGTATGTTCTTTTTTTTTTTTTAATCTGGAGAGGGATATATGATTGTTATCAGAACTGTTCTTTAAATATAAAATACATATTGTTTATGTTTGTGCTTTGCCCTGAAAAGCTCCTAGGGCATGAGACAATAATATTCTCTGTGATTGCTATATAAGCCTCTCTACCTGTTGGATCTTACATGAGCAGAATCAACAAAGTGTCAAGTGCTGTTAGTTTCCCAAATTTCAGGCACAAGCTCTTAGCATATCCCAGTAAAAAGTGCTGCTGTTTAGAGTTTTAATATAGTGCCATACTCTTACAAAACTCCTCAGATGTTGTCTTGGGTCATATTTTTTCTATGGTATCCAAATTTTGAAACACAACAACATCAGGCCTCTATAGAAAGCATACACTTTCTTAAGTTATGGTCAGAGGCTGTGGATCATGTTAGGATTTCTGGCATGCACATCTTCATAGATATACGTTGTTCCAAGCATCATGGCTTCCATGCCGATTAATGAACATGCTATCTGCTTTGTCAATCTAGAGAGCTGAGGTGAAGTTTAAGATGAGCCTGGGGGAAATTAAAATGGCATCTGCTCTGCTCTGCCTAAAGGAAGACTTTTAATCTTTTATCTTTCAACTAACCAGAAAGCAATTTGGAAGGATGAGTGTCCAGAACATTGATTTTATTTGCTCCTTCTGCTTCTTAATGCTTGATGTCACAGAACAAGGTGAGATTTCTGAATTATCTAAAACACATGTGTCTATAACAGGAGAACTGCATGTACATGCATATGTCCATGGATATGTGCTTATGAAAATTTCAAAACAGTATTAATATTTTCTTTTCTCTTTAAATCATATATACCACATATGGAAAATGGAAATTCAGAGCATTTAGATACTAAAAAGAGAAAATTCTATAAATTCCCCAAATTGGATCCCCTAGAGAGATATGTGGCAATATCTTGGTTTATGATCTTTCATATTGTCATTTCTTAATAGTAGATAAATGTTTTTTGTTTATTTGTTTGTTTGTTTTTGTTTGTTTGTTTGTTTTTTTGGTCTTTTTGAAACAGGATTTCCCTGTGGCCCCAGCTGCCCTGGAACTCACTATGTAGACCAGGCTGGGCTTGAACTCACAGAGATCTGCCTGGCTCTGCCTCCCAAATGCTGGGACTACAGGCATGCGCCACCATGCCCAGCTGTTTTTGTTTTATAATATTTTATTATTTTTTATTTTATGTGTATGAGTGTCTTGCCTGCATATATGTAAGTGCACCTCTGGTGTGCAATGCCCGTAGAGGACAGAAGAGAGCGTCAGATTCTCCTAGAACTAAAGTTATACACAGTTGTTAGCTGCCATGTGGATGCTGGGAATTGAGCTCATCGCCTCTGTAGGGGCAACCAGTGCTCTTAACCACTGATTCATCTCTCCAGTCCCAAATAGTAAATCGTTTTATCAAAGACTTAGTTTATATGTTCCAGGTATTACTTACAAGTTATA
The DNA here is from genome assembly GCF_000622305.1 of Nannospalax galili. Classification (NCBI taxonomy): domain Eukaryota; kingdom Metazoa; phylum Chordata; class Mammalia; order Rodentia; family Spalacidae; genus Nannospalax; species Nannospalax galili. The sequence goes on from NW_008340932.1 coordinate 393,103, forward strand.
CGGACTAATCTTAAAACAAAGCATGGTATTCACATATTTATTTTTCAAGTTATAATGCACATGTTTGTTTTATATTTTATGTTATGTTTAATACAAGTTTATTTAGTTTTTTCAAGTAATGAACTTTAAAAGTTTTATTTTATTTTATGTCTGTTTTGCCTTCATGTATGTAAGTCTAGCCATGTAGAGAAATGGTCACAGAGACCAGAAGAAGGCATCAGATCCACTGGAACTGGAGTTACAGATGGTTAGCTACTATGTAGATACTGGAAAACAAATCAGGGTCCTCTGTAAGAGTAGCCAATGCTCTTAACTTCTAAGCCATCTCTCCAGACCCAGTAATGACGTTTTCAATGAAGTCACCTACTTACTCTTTGCTTCCTGATGAATTTTCTTCCTTAGACTTCCTACTTAGACTATGACACAATTGCTATGTAGGTTAAAATCCTGCATACAGTACACAAACCAGAGTTCTCTTGAGTAAAGGTAAAATGCTTCATTCCTCTCTTCTAATATAAACTTGGATCAATTCCTACAGAATCAAGATCACACAGAAGATGAGGTCTGAAGGGAATGATTATACAAGCTTCTATATCTCTTGAATGGCCAGAAGCAACCATTCAGCAGTAGCCGAGTTCATCCTCTTGGGGTTGACAGAAGATCCAAGGCTTCAGGTCACTCTTTTTGTCATCCTTTTAATCATCTACTTGTTTAGTGTCATGAGTAACCTCGGGTTGGTTTTGTTAATCCAAATCAGTCCTCAGCTTCAGTCCCCCATGTATTTTTTCCTCAGCCATCTGGCTTTTGTTGATTTCTGTTACACCTCCTGTGTCACCCCAAATGCTCTGGTAAATTTTTTGCGTGAGATTAAAAGCATATCATTCTATGGATGTGCAGCTCAAGTGTGTTTCTTCACGATGTTTTCCGTATGTGAAGTTTTCCTGCTATCTGTAATGGCCTATGACAGGTACGTGGCCATCTGCAACCCTTTGCTCTATGTAATTCTCATGCCAAGGAAACTCTGCTTTCAGATAGCCACTACCACATACTTTTATGCGTTTGTCACTGCACTCATTCAGACAGTGACAACTTTCCTTTTGTCTTTCTGTGACTCTAACCTGGTAAACCAGTTCTTCTGTGAGGACATCCCGCTCATGGCTCTGGCTTGTTCCAGTACTCAAGAAAAAGAACTGATGCTGCTGAGCATGGCGGGGTTCAATGTGTGCTGCTCACTCCTCATCGTTCTCGTCTCGTATGCCTTCATCGTGTCTGCCATTCTGAAGAAGCACTCTGGGGAAGGACGGAGGAAAGTCTTCTCCACCTGTGCATCTCACTTGTCTTCCATTGTCATATATTATGGGACTATCATCTTCATGTATTTACAACCCGAGTCTAGTCATTCACTGAATACAGACAAATTTGCTGCTGTTTTCTATGTGGTGGTGATCCCCATGCTCAATCCATTAATCTACAGCTTAAGGAATCAGGAGGTGAAAAATGCGCTTAGAAAAGGGATGGATAAGATCCCATTGAATGTAAACAAATGAGCCAGGCTGCCAGGGAAAGGAGGAAAGAATGCAAAACAGAGTCAATGCATCTGGACTTGCCTGAGATCACAATGGTAATATTCACTAGGAGCATACAGAGATAAATTCCATGCCCTTGGGCTCAGTTTTATGATTTCTCTCTACTACAGACTCCTTGAGTCAATTAACTTGAGTCCATTAACTTGATCTCAGTAGTATGTATACAATATAATTTCACCACTCCTTGAGCATTTTTTCTTTTTAATTTTTGAGGATTTACTGTATGAGTCTGGTATATTTATATCATTTCTCCCAGACCTTCTCACCCTTTTAGCTCCTCCGGGGTAGTACTCAGGACTCTTGAGTTTTGTTTTGTTCACTTGAAGATTTTTAAAATAATAATTAGTAATGAGAATAATAACAATTTGAAATAATGACTTTTCCAAGTTGATTTGAGACTGCAAACTTCAGAAAGCTTGAATAACATAACCTGGGGAATAAATGACACAAAGAGGACATCAATTTTCACACACAGAGGATCTGAGGAATTAGAGCAAGTCATTCATCAATGTCTCTTTGTTCTTAATTTCTGTCAACAATTTGTTGACTAATTCTAAAGACTCTTGTGTCTTAGTTTTTCCCCTTTCTTTCAGAAGGTCTTGATAGCTAAAACATAGCCAAATTGTGGCTCAACTGTTTTTGTGACATGTTTTGCTTCATTTCAGACTACAAGATTAACTTAATACCTTTTGTACCATTCTGCTTATTTTATGATTCTGTGTAATGAATTTGATGTTTTACAAAGTGACTTTCAAATCTATCCTACATTGATGTTGTCATGTTCTGACTGAGTGTCAAAATAGTAGGTTTATTAAATAATGTGAAACTATCTTTAAAAAGGAAATGATTTATTTTATAACTACAATTAGGAATTTAATAAACACCAAAACTCTAAAAAATTAATGTAAAGATACTTTCACATCTGATAATTAATAGTTATATCCACTGTGACTATCTCTATATCTTATAACACTTAAAATGAAAAATAATCAGTGTATCTTTATGGAGATGAGATTTAAAGGTGCTTTTATTCAAAGGTAATATTCTCAATGGTGAGTGAGCTTGTTCAAACTTTCATAAATAACAAAAATGTAACTCTATCAATTGCTTAATATGTCTCAGTGATTTCTTAAAAATATATTGAAATCTGTCTCATATAATTTTATAATAATTTAGTGATGGGTATGAAAGATTCCATTGTGGAAACTAAAGACACCAAGAAAACAAAGATAGTTTACACATAGATGGATGTCACATGAATGCTTATGAAAATCAGTTAATCAAGTCTAATTTGATCCTGGAACTTGATATCAAAATGCATTTATTTACTTCCAAGTATTGACAAAATGCCTGGACTATGGTTTAAAATGGAATGATTTATCAATATCCTTAAAGAATCAATGAAACTTTTAAACAATTTTCATAGTGTCACAGATTTCTACAAGGTAGAGTAGGGGGAGCCTCACTGTGGCACATAGAATTGCATTCATCCGTATGGCTTAGCACATGTATATGTGTGCACACACATACACACACACACACACACACACACACACACGCATGCGTCGCATGTGCAGGCACAAGTACATGCTCACACACCACAGTGCCTAACACACTGCAAGTAAACATTCCCCAAGGTCATCCCTAGAGCCTTTTTATTGGACTGATGAGTTCATGTATCTCAGACTCCCCCCCTTCCAGAACATGCCATGGTCACTTTAATCAAATGCAGCAAAACTTCCAAAGCAACAATGCAATCTTGAGAATTTCAGCTTAGAATTTTTTTTATTGGACAAGTTTCTACGAGGAATATAAACACTCTGTGACACATTTTTCTTTTTTTAAATATTTTATGATTTTTAAAAATTTTATGTGTATATTAGCTTCATTCTTAAAGTACTTCATTCTTATAAGTATACCCATATCATGCAGTGCCCATGGAGGTCAGAGGAGGGCGTCGGATTCCCCTGAAACGGAAGTTATGGACAGGTGATAGCCACCATGTAGGTGCTGGAAATCAAACCCATGTCCTCTGCAAGCGTGCTCTGCAAGAGAAACCAGTGCTCTTAACCACTGAGCCATCTCTCCAGCCCTGAGATACATTTTTCTAATCCATAAAATGAAAACTTTCAAGTATCTTATAGCCTGTAAGGATAACTCTGCCCTTCTGATTATGTGAGTTTGAGCTTTAGCCTAGCAATCAAAGAGACAGGAAAGGTGGTGTTCTTCCCACTCTCAGGAGTCTGCTGTACTTTCTCCTAATAAATCTATGTTCTCTCTGCTAAACACACACACACACACACACACACACACACACACACACACAAAATCACAAAGAGACATTTAAATCTAAGTGGATGATGGTTTTAGAGATGTAACCTAACAGGATAATAAAGAGGAGAAGTTTGAATGAGACAGCCAAGGGAAAGCAAATGTCAGGCTTAAGACTACAGGATAAACGGGCATAGACACAAGATTGAAATTCCAAGGGAGTATCACTAAAGAAGGTATATGGAAACATCAATCTTAAAAGCATAGCCTGCCTAGTGGCACAGCATTCTCCAAGAACAGAATTGGCATCATTATCTATCGCTCCACCGTTCAATCTGCACTTGCTTCATCCTCAGTCCACGTTTTGGTAAATCTTCTGTTAGGTTTGATTTGCCTGGTGTAATAATGTTGACCTTCATACAGTCTGACACTTTGTTACCTTGCCTGGCTCCTTTTATCTTTGTTCCAGTTGTCAATGAATAGTTTCCAGTGAGCATTAAAATAATATGACATGCCACAGCGTAGCCTCTGATAGCTCGTTGCATACATTCCTGTTTACATTCTGTGATTGAAACATTAATTCTAGATGTGATTGTGTTGATGATCCAACCATTAAAATAATTCTTTTCTGTCATTTCATTCACTAGCAAAAATAATAAAAGCTTCCCAGGTGATAGACATGACCTTCACTTGGTAAAACATCTGTGTCTCCAGAAAAGTGCTTTACTTCGGAAACTAAATCTATAACCTGGCAGAAATTGGGACTGTACATGCAAAAGGCAGTCTTCTTAATTGAGTCATTAGTGTGAAGGATGGAGGCATCACTCTTTTCTGTATTAGCCAATGAATATGTTTTCTATTGACACAAAAATAATAATTCTAAAAAAGTTCAAATTTTAGAGGGTTGAACAGATATAGTTTAGCATTTACCATGAATCAGGGCTAGGCTCAAAACAATGACCTGATTCTACCTATGAATTAACAATTTGCTAATGTTTTTCCTGGGAATAAGCTGATTTAAGATCATTCTGCCTGGGAAATAGGTTCAACACCTTGTGATCTTTCACTGACCAACAGGATAGCATGAGTCTGTGCTTCTGGGGAAAGCAGAACAAAGCAGGAAGTTGAAACATATGAGAATTATTTTTCTTTCTGACACAAGATCTTGGGTAGTCTAGGCTGGTTTCAAACACATTATATAGCAGAACATGATTTTGAATTTCTGATCCTCCTTCCAATACTTCTAAATGTAGGAACTAAAGATGTACACCATCTTAATTGGCCTTACCTTGTGTTGGGAGGTTAACCCAGGCCGGTATGTAGGCAAGCAGTGTAGCAGTTGAGCTACATGCCTAGATCACATTATCATAGTTTCAAGTTTCCCTTTTGTGTCAAGTTTGCTATTAAGACACTACCTAAAAGAAGTAACTTGGCTGGTTCCAGACACAGACTTCCAAAATATAAGATATAAAGTAAGATTGGACACAGAGCCTTAATTAGGGACATTAACTCAATCAACTTGCTATAGTTGCCTAGACTATCATCCCAATTGGGGAACATTGGGTCCTCATAACCTCATATACTTATATTCAAAAGTTGTGCATTTTCTAAGAAAAGCTCCGAGATGTCCCAAATTTATTTACTAACTCCAAAAAGTGATGAATAGATTCATCGTGAGCACATAATTAATTACACTGCTTTAACAATAAAATTATCTTTAAAAATGAATTGGGAAAGTATATATTTTATTTTGGAAAAGGAAGTAAATTTTAAACCAAGCATGGTTAGAGATGCTTGTAAACCCAGCCTTTGTGATGCTGAAGAAAAGGAGACAGCCACCACAGGTTGTACATTGTGAAACTTTTTCTCCATGAGACAGTGAATATACAAAATGAAGTATTGCTTTTAAAACTCTTTTTATAACGAATCATTTAGAGATTGTCAGAGACCCATCCAACTTACTTAGAAATAATATATGCAGTGACCACTTATAAATTTTTCAACTTTAATGAGATCAATTCTAACATATAAAACACATAAAACTGGGTAAATATATCGTGAATTCTTTCCATATACTAAAACGATGTTTGCTTTCTTTTATTCATTTTCCTGATACTTAGGATCAGCGGAGTGATCTGTCAATCAAATGGTTTTTTTTTTTTTTTTTTACCTATTAAGTGTATTGTATCCCAAAAGATTAACCTCAGCATAATTGCTTCATTTGTGAAGCATCATTATATTTCTGGTTCATAAATTATTTAAAATGATGTAATTTAAGTAAAATATTCAAGAGGGAGTAAGAAGTCATACAAAACAAACTCAAATGCTAAATCAATGCTAAATATTTTTGGCTTCTACACAGTCGCCTCGAGGTATATTGGACTTTGTTGGGATTTACTGTGAATTATGCAAAAGCAGTATGTGTTGGAGATGGATAATAAGTAATTGAGTGTGTAAAAGATTGGAGCAATGAAAACACATCCGTTTGCTCAAGAGTTCTAGGCGCATAGCTTATGCTTCTAGTAATTGCTGGGTTTTGCTAGATTTATACTCAACTGTATTGCAAATGCTGAGATTTATTTGTAAAGAAAGGCTTACTAATGAAAACTTTAACAAGTCATTTTAGCAAATTTTGACTGTATCCTAAGTTTCATATGAAACAATAAGCCTAGTAAGATTCACATTGAAAATATACTCTAGGCCCCAGAGAGAGAGAGAGAGAGAGAGAGAGAGAGAGAGAGAGAGAGACCTAGATTAACAGAACAACAGTAATGCAAAACTGTGATTATTGGGACTTAAGTAAATATGAAGATGTTAGACATATTTATGTTTGGAAAAATAGATTAAATGATTCGTGGTTTTGAACAATTATTCTTGCTGGAATTAGGATATGTGAAATATGTCCTTGTAACTCACTCAAGAGGTTGAATATATAGCACCACTCACTGGATTAAAACACACGTACTCCTAAACAAGTGAGTGGGGAGGGGTGGTTTTAATTGATAACTTCTCTTTGACTCTATGGCAATTACATGCTCCCAGAATATTTCATTAAATTTGACTGTGAGATAATTTGATATGTGTGTCCAGTTTAGTGGCAGAACTTGGCTTAGAGATCTAGACAGCTGCATTGTCTACAAACTGCCAACATGCATGTGCTTCAATAACATAAACTGTTGTAAGTACAATAGTATAATCTATAATCATATTCATTGATGTGTAAGCAAAGGAATGAGTGCTATCAAGGAGAGCAAAATAGAATGGGAGATGGGAAACCCAAGAGATACTGGTGAGTTAGAAACCAGAAGATGGTAACTTCCCTTATGAAAGTTGATAACACTTTGGTGCTTCAGTGAAGTCAAATGAGAAAGCTTCATTAGATTTGGCATACAGGCAAAAGTTGTTGAACGTAGAATAAATACACTGCAATGCTGATAAGTATCAGTGCCTAATACATTGACAAATAAAGGCAAAGGATGAAGTGAGCTCCTGGAGTCCCTTCGGAATGTCTGCTACTTGGGGAAAACAGAGGATCAGTGGTAATGGGCAAAGACAGAGGAGGGGGACCCATAGATTAATGGAAGCATTTTACGTAACTGTTTCTAGGTTGATGAGAATAACTGAAAAAGTCAGTATGTGAAGAAGGCATGAATCACAAAGACCTATGGAAACAAAGTATACCTTTAAGTATTAAAAATAGGACACTACTCCTGTTCTCTTTCCACAAAGGAAAGAACTGAGGTGGAAGGAAGTATATTGTGTAACTCACAACTAGAAGATGAAATGTTTGTCACTTTCCAGTGCCAGAAATGCCAAGTTCTAACCTCTCTTAAAAAAAAAAAAGAAAAGAAAAGAAAAGAAAAGAAATGTAATACGCTTGGATAATAATTTTAATTTTTATTTAATTCACAAATATTGCATATGAACTGAAAAAAGTCAGGAATTGTAGATTCATAAAAGAACAAAACAAAAAAAATAAAGCTATGTACAGAGATAATGAGTATCACAAATGTTACTAGAATTTTTCATATTCGCTCTCCTAAAGTCAATTTTAGAAATATTCTAGCACAGATGGTTAAAGCTTTATGAAATTAGAATAATGTTCTTTAAATCGTTCCAATGAAGCAATACGTTAAAATAATATCTTTATTTACAAATCCCCACAGAATCGTTTACTTTTGTAAATTTATCTGTGACATGTCATATCATTCAGATAGTTGAAGCACGTGAAGATTCCTAGAAGATCTGAAAATCAGGACTGTCTTCTGACTTCAGGTTGACAATCAACTCTAGCTCATGTGTTCTCATGGCTAACAGCAGTCACTCAGCAGTGTCTGAATTCATCCTCATGGGACTCACAGACGATCCAGAGCTTCAGGTCATCCTCTTTGGTGTATTCCTAGTTATCTACTTAATTAGTGTTGTGGGTAATATTGGACTGATAGTATTAATTCAAGTCAGTCCTCAGCTTCACACACCCATGTACTTCTTTCTCACTCACCTGGCTTTTATTGATTTTTGTTTTACGTCCTCTGTCACTCCAAACACCCTGCTAAATTTTCTACGTGATGTTAAAAGTATAACCTTTTACGCATGTGCCACTCAGTTGTGTTGCTTTATCACATTTGTAGTGTGTGAATTATACCTCTTGTCAATCATGGCATATGATCGGTACATGGCCATCTGGAACCCTCTGCTCTATGCCAGCCTCATGCCCAGGAAGCTCTGTCACCAGATGGTCGCCAGCACATACATCTATGGATTCTCCGTGGGCATTGCACAGGCAGTCGCCACTTTCCACTTGTCTTTCTGTGGCTCCAGTGTGATCAACCACTTCTACTGTGACGATGTGCCCTTAGTGGCTCTGGCCTGTTCTGACACTCATGTCAAAGAGCTGATGTTATTAGTCATCGCTAGCTTCAACACCCTTTGCTCTCTGGCGATCGTGGTAATTTCCTATGTCTTTGTCCTCTTTGCCATCTTGAGGATTAATTCTGCTGAAGGAAGACGGAAAACCTTTTCTACCTGTGCATCGCACCTGACCTGCATCTCAATATTTTATGGAACAGTTAGTTTTATGTACCTGCAACCCAAATCCAGTCATTCTCTGAACACAGATAAGTTTGCTTCTGTGTTTTATGTGGTAGTGATTCCCATGTTAAACCCACTGATCTATAGCTTGAGAAATCTCGAGGTAAAAAATGCCCTGAAGAGAATTACAGAAAAGTTGTCTTTGGCCATTAAGTAATCTAGGAAGCATACTGGTCACAAGACTTGGAATTGTTTTATTTGGAGTGACAATACTGGTAACTGACAGCCCTCTCCTTCCTTATGAGCACTCAGACTGATCTAAGGCTTGTCTCATTTCTCCTCTGTCATTGTCAGAGATGCTCATATGGAAGGCATTTTGGAAAACGGAGTAAAAGATAGAAAAGAGAAATAAAGAAAATGATGTATCGATCTTATTTAGTATGGTACCATCAATAGTACTCTAAGAAACACTACTTCGAAGTTGAAGATTTATTGAGGCTCTGTGATGCTGAGCATGGGTTCTTTTGGATGAGATCAATAATAGTTTTCCTATATCTCAAATTTGTTACACAATAATCTGTAAAAAAAAAAGGTTTAAGAACAAGAATGTGTTTCCTGGTGTATTAAGATAGTATTTCTCACGCTCTCCACTTTCTCTTTCTCTTTCTTCTTCTGGGGAGGACAGCGCTACCTGAATTACCTTAACTTTCAATATTTAATGTTCAACATTGTACCAGACTGGACCACTGAAGGCCTTCATCCCTTTATGATTCATCACCTCTCTACCTAGGGATATGATTATGAACTTTAAATAATTTGCCTAGCTTTTTCAGTAAATAGCTGTTCTTAGCGCATGTAAATCATTTCACATGTCTCTACCATTTCCTCCATTGAAAAGAATAGTCACTGCTCTTGGGCGGGTTGGATGGTCATGAATATTGATGAATTTTCTTCTCTGTGGTGCTAGGATTTGAAACCTGAACTTTTTGTAAGTACTCTACCATTCAGCCATACTCCCAAGTCCATGAGTGTTAAAGACAATTGTGAAGGCAAAGTCATCAATTGCCCCTTCCAGCACATAGTGGGCACAACACACATGGTGGGTATTATCATTATATAACACATTAGCACATCAAGGATGTTTTTATTTGGTTTTCTGTCATTATATAATAGTCTTTTTCTAATAAATGTTTTTTATTAATATTTTATTTATTATTTTTATTTTTGTGTATGAGTATATTGCCTGCATGTATGTGAGTGCACCCATGTCATGCAATGCTGCAGAGGTTAGAAGAGGGCTTTGGATTCCCCTGGAACTGGAGTTAAGGATGGTTCATAGCTTCCATGTGGGTGCTGGGAATCGAACCTGGGTCCTCTGCAAGAGAAGTCAGTGCTCTTAACCACTGAGCAATCTTGCCAGCCCCATGAAAGTGGACTTTTGTGAAATATTTGGCAATATAATTTTTTTTGAGTCAGGGTCTCCCTGTAACTCCAGCTGGCCTGAAACTCTCTATGTAGGCCAGGCTGGCCTCAGTCTCACAGAAATCCCCCTGCATCTGCTTCTGTTTCCCTAGTGTTGGGATTAAAATTGAGCCACCACACTTGATTGATGTTTTAACTTTCAAATGAACAAAACTAAAGTAAAAATCCTCAGGTATTATTTCATTATGGTCTCATAAGGAATTTAATTCTTTGTGTGTTTTATGAAAATACTTTTTAAGTATTTTTTTTGCTTTCCCTTATATCACTCATTTAAAGCCTATGTACATTTCTTGAAAAAACAAGATTTGAAAGTTTCAAATTTTTAGTAAAGAGTAACTTAATCGTATGAATGCATTTATTTTAAAACTATAATTTATCAGAGCTTTTCTTGCATCAAGAAAGGTGAATTTCTTGAATTAGAGTATTTTCATTATTCCTCACACTATATCACTGTATAGACATTTAAAGAATGAGAATATGTGAAGCAATGTATGAAGTGCAGTAAAACAAATACAGGCAGCAATCAAAGAAACCAGGATCTGAATTCAATTTTGAGCAACCATAAAGCTTTCATTTAAATTTTTTCTCTCAAGTTTCCAGTTGGTTATGCAATGTTAGGATTTTTTCTGACACTTTTTGGTAAGAGATGAATCATTCTAAAACTGATCTTTTTGAGATGGAGGCCAGTCTGATCTACACAGCAAATTCCAGGACCAATATGGCTACCAGGGAGACCCTGTCTCAAAAAAAATCTAGTCTTACTTCATGTTCAAGCAGTGTTCTAGAAAGTCTAGTGCTTTCATTTTTTCTGGTAGAACCAGTTCTCACTACTACGGAGAATGAGACTTAAAAAATACCATTGTAGTACCACATTTCCTGAAATAGCCAACTAATAATTACAAATGTTCATGAAAATATTTTGTAGTTCTAATGAGAATCATATGAATTCTAATTGCCTGCATCCCTGCCCATCTTGTGTAGTAGAAACTACATCGTCATGCTCTTTGGGTTGGTCCAGTCATCAATGAATCCTCCTTTTTAGCTTTGAATCCCTGCAAAGAAGCACAATGTGTGCTGCTGACAGCCTGTCCTCTTGTAATGTGTATTTCCTAGGAGACAGATCCTCTCAGAAGGTCAAGTACAAATTCAAAGAGCCTGAGGCTATAGAGCCAGAGAGCACAGATTCCTCCCATACTGGAGAGAGGGCTTACTTCTACAAGCCTTGGTCCAGGGCCTTCTAGTCTAGTTCTTAGGGATGCGGCACCAATTTGCCAGGCATAGATTCAACGTAGAATTGTATCTCCGAGTACAACTTCCAACCTAATGAATTTGACACCCTGCAAATTTAGTATCCCTAGTGAACACTCATAAAGCTATTCTCATTTGTGTTTTTAGCCTATTTTTGTGTAATAGCAGATGACAAGTAATTTAGAGATATGTATGTCTATTGTTATAATTTCTGTTCCTAGGAAAGATACTTTTTCCCCTAAAGCAACACCAATGGGCACGATGTCCATAGGGTCATCTGCAGGACCTCAGGCTGGCAAAGTCAGAGGAAGTAGGGAAAACTAATCCTTATCAGGAGGTGTGTTGATTACCCTCGGAAACAAATTAATTCTATGATTAACATAGACAAACTTAATTAGATCTGAATGCCACCAGGTTATAAGCTGCCCTCAGCATATTATGATGCCACAGATAGGGCTCAGGAATGAGCTTCACTGTGGACAAGTGAACCCTAAACAGTCATAAAGCTGGCTCAGAATTAATCAGAAATTCCTTTTGGGGGTGGGTTCTGTGTCTTTATGGGTACATTTTTGTGGAATAATGTCTTAGCAGTGGAGCCATAACTTCAAGTTTGGGGAGGTAATCAAAGTCTTTGGAAATAGCCTGTGTCATTTGGGGATTTCTTGTACACTAACCTGATCAACAACTCCAAGGGACGTTTTTCCATCTGGCTCTGTGGTTCTTGTTATATAGCCATCAGCTATACACATGCACTCATGTACAGAGAGTGTGTGTATAATTTTTCAGTAGGTTTTTTATCTGAAACATTTCCCTCTGGTTTTCTTCACATCAGATAAGCAATATTTATCTCTCATCTCTCTGCCTGCCTAAAGCTCCCTCCTATCTCCCCAAAGTACCTTTTTCTCAATTTCCTCTTTGATAATATGTCTCCTATCCCCACCCCCACCCCCCAAGCTCCTTTTTCCCCTTTACCCCATGGTTCCTTGTTTATCCTTTTCTCCTCCCTTTACAGTTACTTACACCCATTTCCCCCATATTCTCTTTGGTAACATCTGTCTCCTACTATCCCCCCTCTCTTGTCTTTCTCTTACAAACAAGTATACTAGTCACAACTCATGAAAGAAGTTTATTTTTTTTTAACAGCAGATAAAGGCTATTACAGAGTTTCACACAAAGAACTGGTCACACAAAGTAAATAAGTGTCAATGGGGTTCCCAGCTCTAAGTTACACATCTACAATGGAATCACTACACCTAAGGCTTATGAAACATAATGGAGCATGGGTTAAAGAGAATACTAACGCATCACTGAACTCTAATCAGTGAGTTTTCCTCATGCAGCAGAGGGCAATGAATACAGAAGGCCACAACTGACCAAAGCATAGAAAATAAGAGACTTCAGAGTGACTGTCCCTAGATAGAAGTCCTACAATAAGCCTCACCCACCCAGGGCAGAGGGTCCTTGTGGAAGAGGGGTGGAAAGACTTTAAGATTCAGGAGTGGTGTAGGATCATAAGGAAAGAGAGTCTTCCAGGCTTCCTGAAACTTGCTCAGTGGAACTGACAGCAATGACAAAAGCATGCACAAGACCATTGCAAGCTCAATCAGACAATAACCAGCATAGAGTTGAAGGAATGAGCAGGAGGCCCCAACCTTAGCTGAGGCAATATTGGTGGCTTATCACTGTTAGGGGAGGAAGAGTTGATCTTCTTTAATGGCCTGAAGCTAGATAGGTTGAACAGGCTACACTGACTGAACGCACACTGAGGGACATCTGGGTATACAAACTTGACTTGCTGGACCTTGACATATACAGCAGAATGCATGAAATACTATGGGTGGTCAATAGAGGTTACAGATAAGAAATGGTGTCTAAATAGGCTTAAGATGTACACAAAAACTTCAATAAAAATGTACATTAAAATATCAAATTTTAAACAGAGTTGAAAATAAAGAAGTATTTCCCAACATCCTGCAGATGTCAGCAACTGCCTTTAGAGTAGATTTGTTTTTTCAATAGATAAGGTGAGCTTGCTCTGGATGTCCTACACGCATTAGATCTGAAATTAAATTATCTTTCCCTCTAATAATCAGATATCTAATAAAATGATTTGAGGCTTGTTTGCACAGTTAGACAATGCTTATTCTGAAACAAAATTAAGAATATCAGGGGGAAAAATTCACAGACCACCTTCTTCCCCTGCAGACTATAAAGAAGTCATAATTAGATTAAAAGAAATGAAGGAACAGTATGGACTAATGTAAGTGGGAATAGTTACACCTTTCTGGGATTTGTCCTTCATTTTCCTGGAATTCTAAGACAAAAAGTTTCTTTCTAAAACATTACTTAAAAGAACTAATAAACTCGATATCAGAGACAGAGTGCTAGGTCGCTACAAAGCTACTGCAAAACAGTCACAGAGAGACCTTTAATTGGTTCCATTAATGCAACCAATTTGCTGTTTCCAACAACTGTTCTAGAATATTCAAAATAAGGATGTGATAAGTCTCCAATGTATTCTTATGTTACATTCAAAGTGTTGGATCTTTTCTGCTAAAAGAAAATTTATTAGGTACCCTAAACTTAATTTAAAAATCCAGGAATTGAGGTGGTACATGAGAACTTAGACTAAAACTGTAAGTATAAAAATTATTTTTCATATTGTATCAATAAGCACATTTTCAAACCTTGATTTAGAAGGTATGTTACAGCTTGGCCTGTTAGTAGAGTGATTGCCTAGCATGCATGAAGCCTTGGATTACTCCCTAGCACCATATAAAACCAAGCTCAGTGGTTCATACCTTTAATCCCAACACGCATTTGGTAGTGGTGCCAAGATCAGAACTTCAAAGGTCACCATTGACTACATAGTGAGTTTGAAACCAGCCTCTTAAACATAAAACCCTATATAAAAAATAAAATATAATAAAATAAATGAGAATAAAATTCATCTCTGCCAATCACCAGGGTCACTGCACTCTGTGTCTATGTGAAATTTCTTCATGGTTAACCAACCAGTCCAGAAGCAACAAGTGACTCATCTCATGGACTGTCTTCCTATCTTCTCTATATGTTCCAGCACATTGTACCTAGTTTTTCTTTATGCGAATGTTGGAACCCAACAGCTATTGTGGTGAAAGATCAAAGTAGAGCCACAGAGATATCACACAGATAAAAATACTCCATCTAAAAGATTAATCAAAGTTCAGATACATGAATGAAATCACCTCGATGACTGAACCAATTCTCTTTTCCTTAATTACCTTTGCATGAAGGGCTGTCTAGCTAGCCAACAAAATTGTGAGAGAATAAACAAACACTTTTAGATACTAAATAGATATCATGATACTATAATAGATTTTATTTTACTTTATCCATTTGCTTAATTTTTGAGATAGGCTCTCTCTGTAGCCACATCTGTCCAAAAACTCACTATGTAGACCAGTATGACCTCACTCTCACAGAGAAGTACCTGCCTCTGCCTCCTGAATGCTGGAACTAAAGGTTTATATCACCATACCCAGACGGATTTTATTTTAAAATTTAACTACCTTTAAGAAACTGTGGAAATATATCTTACAACGTTGATAAATGGAAGTGCATTTTTAAAATCCTTCTAAAATAAATAGTAAAGGGTGCTCAGAGTCTCATAGCTGCCATGAATATAACGATCTTTCCAAATGGCTTGAAAAACATGTTAGTGTGAGCATTATAAAATGCTGACTTCCCTACAATTAATGTTAAAGAAATTTTGTGACTTTTCTGGGCTGTGGTAAGCAAAATGGAGCAATGAAAAATTATGACAAAGTTCTAAAACTAAAAGAGAATCAATAAAGGTGAACTTTATGCATTGGTTAAAAAAATAAATTGAAAAAAACAATAAATTGTATATGATTTTTAAAATCTTGTATATCTTCTTATTTATCATTAATTCTATAATTATTAAGGATATGAATTTAAGAGGTGATAATATTTCAATCATTTTCATGTATTTAAATATTTTCCAATAGATAAAAAGAAAGCTTTAATGTAAATGATTTTTCTCCTTGAACAATAACACAAACAATTTTGTGATAATGATCTAAGTGCATCTCCAAAAAAAGAAAAAGTTTTGACTTATTATAATGTGCTCATATCTCAACTGATTATTGGGTTTCCAGCACAGAGTTTGAGCTTTAATAAAATGCAAATCCTTTCTTTGTATCCAGGCAAAATCTAATAGCAAGTCAATTTGCTTTGCTATAATTATAATATGACCCCTTTCAAAATTTCACAGCAAATAAAAACACAAGCTTTTTTGACTTTTGGTTTTTACAGCTTTATTTTGATCAAAATCCCACATAATTTATGTACCTGACATGATTATTTGACATGCATTACAAATTATTAACACAACCAGTTCCTTAACACATCTGTTGCAATACTTCAAATAGTGGCTACTTTTTATTCTTCTCTTACCAAATCTCTGTACAATTTGTTAGTTATAAGTCACCATGTAAATATGAGTCTGACATTTATGGATGCAGATGGCGGGGAAGTCACACCTACCAAGTGGTAGTTAGTTATCATATATTAAAGGAAACTTCACTATCATCTTCTAATTTTTTTAACTTTTGCAATTATATATTTACTTGTTTATTTTTCTCTGTAAGTGGGCCTGGTGAGTGTACACATGATACCACACATGTAGGAAGTAAGAGGATACCTTGCAGGGTGATTCTTTTCACCATTCACAATATACTGAACTGCCTTCCAAAAGGCAAGGTGTTGTCTATTCATTAAATTGGGTCTCAGAAGATCTACTACAGTATAATTACATATGTTTGTGAGACATTATATTTCCATCTCATATCATTTTTAATATTATGAAATTCATGCAAATCATTCTAGAGGGAACGAGGCATCATATAAAATATATTAAAATGTTCTGTAATGTTAAGAGTTGTCATGACTCAACGGGCCTCAAGGTGTACTGGATTCCTTTTAGCTGTAGTGTGAATTAGTCAAAAGCGGTATTTAGCAGGTTGAAAATACCAAAGTAGCTGAAATAGGAAAATGGGTTTTGAAAGAACATGAACTTCTCATTTGATTGTTTAAGAATTTTCATAGAATATTTCATGTAGCTAATAATTCCTGGAGTTTACTAGGCATAGGTATGTATTAATAAGCATATCGTACTTGGTAAAAGAACTCTACAAAGAAAATTTATCAAATTTTAATTAACCATGTTTAGAAATCTGCATTCTATCCAAAGTTTGAAGGGAAGAAGCAACCTAAGATTTATAAATTAAAGAATGCTTTCAAGGCACCAAGAACTCAGAGAGGTGGTAAAGCTCTTGCTGAATATAATAGAGAAATCATCTTGAGCTGTGATTTCAGAACTAAAGAAATACAATATGAAGGTTTTAGAAATAGATACATTTGAAAAAATAAGTTACTAAGTTGTTTTTCAGAAAATAACATTTTTCAGTGGAAATGAGACAGAAATATTAAATGTGTGCTTCTTTTTCTTTTTTGTTTGAGATTGGGTTCACTATGTAGCTCAACTGACCTCTGACTCTTGATGTTGTTGCCCTATCCTCAAGAGCCCTCGGATTACAGTTGTGCTAGCCGTGCCCAGATGAATTACTCTTTGGTTACTATTTCATGTGGAAGACTGGATGATTTCTGGCACCAATGGCTCATTTAGAGTATATATACACTTGTGAAAAAGGTAACTTGAGCTTACAGCTGATGGATTTTCTTTGTTTTTGAATATGTTAAATTTAGGTGCCTCTGGGATATGAAAACTGAAGTTTCTCAGGGAGGCAATTGAGTTTGTTTTACCAGGCTTCAGATTAGAAATTTAGCCTAAAGAAGGAGATTCTGCTTCACCAAGGAATAAATGGCAGGTACCCCAGGCCCTTGAAGACAGTTCCTCACCAGAATCTGCACGAATGACATAAATTCACCTAAGTGGAACGTGACAGTAAGGTATTAATATTAAGCACAAACAGAAGAATCAGTGCCATAAATGCAAGTAAACGTGGCTAGAAAGCTGGGTAGCCAGAGATTTGTGTGATTTATCAACTAAAATAGAAACCATTGTCAACTTGAAGCAAATAATCCACTGTGACACTGAGAACTAATGCCAGAATACAGTCAACAGAGCCATATAATGGTTTATTTTATTTTCAACTTGCTTAGAATAAAAAGTGTCTAAGATATTAATGAGGCACACATTTTGATGTGGACTGAACAGGGTTTCCAGAGAGGTTTAACTAAAAAAAAATGATGTTATATAAATAGCCTGAACGCATTGGCTGGGGTCACGGACAGAATCAAAAAAGGAAAAGAAGAAAGAGAACTGGACACTAGTACTCCACTTTCTATGCTTCACAAAGAAAGGAGCTAAGAGAACATGTAAAGACGCATAGTGAAATAAGATGTAATGCCTCTTTCAACATGCCTAGTACCGAAGGACCTAGGAGGCCACAGTTCATGAGACTAAGAGGAAATGAATTCATATCCGAGTACACCAGTCAGACAACATTAGAACACTGCACATATTTTCTAGATTGTTGTAAAGAAGTGAAGCAACTCTGACAAAAGTGAGACACGTGAAAGAAGAGGATGGGAACAAAATGTGAGGTTTGGTTCAATAACAATGTTCTCAGGCCTTCTCCTAGAAAAGGGGAAAGGACTGTGTGGAAATGGGTTGTTCTGTGCAAATGATGATGACTAGCTGAATGATTTGTGTGTCTCTCTCATGTCTGAAATATTTTCATTCACTAAGAGTGAATAGTGGGGGTAATGTGGAGCAATCCAAAATATTTAAAAGATGACATTGCTCCATACAATCTGAGTGAGAAAATCTTGAATCAAGAAAAAATACAGCACATTCCAACGACTAGATGGGTTTGAATGTGGTAAGTTTCTAACTGCTAACTTTTGTAAAAAATGTCATATGCATGGCAGTTCAAATTAAGTTTCAAATATAAAAACATTAAATTACTTAATGCAGAACATTAAAATTTTTGAGAGATCAGTATGGACCTGAGGTAAGAAAAAATTAGATATCAGATACAGTCCTTGTAGTAAAAATCATGGCCTGTAAGCTGTGTAGGGCAAACACTGAAAAGAAAGACAACAAAATAAAAGAAGAGCTCTTTAGTGGAATTCAAGGAATGAATATAAGCAAACAAATTAAAAATGAACTGTCATAATTGAGATCAAAATAAAAAGGAAGAAACCTATGAACATAAAGTGATGTTTTAATTTTGAATACTTACCATTTGATTAGTTACAGATAAAACAATTCTCATGATGGAGCCATAGTATTCAGAAGCTCAGGTGTTATGACGGTGAGGTTCCTCAAACCAAGATATCAAGGACTCTAGAAGTTATGCAAGAAATATTTGGTATGCATAGTTATTGAGCACAGATTTGTGAAAGAATAATAGATCCAGATACATATAAGTGACAAAGAATAAAAGTGTCTGAGGAGCAAAGCCTCGGGTCAGTGTAACTGTAACAGTCTATATATGGAACGCTGCTTTAAGTGTCAGTAATACTTACCTCACTGCCAAACTGGTAATGTGTTGAGAGTTTCAAGCTAAACAAAGAACTTGTTTGAAGAGGAACAAGTTTCAAGAAGGAACCAAGTTTCATTTTGAGAAGAATCCAAAGAGTGAAGATCCAGGGGAATTTAGTACTGTCAGAGTCAAAAGTGAACATATTTTGCTGTACATTAGTAAGTACTAAATGCATGAAATTCATGAAGGATAAGGTTCAGAGGTCAGAAGTCTGGAAGGCCATGGAAGAGCATTAAAATTATCACAAAAATATGAAGTTCCTATAGTTATTATTATAA
This sequence comes from Nannospalax galili, assembly GCF_000622305.1. Lineage (NCBI taxonomy): Eukaryota > Metazoa > Chordata > Mammalia > Rodentia > Spalacidae > Nannospalax > Nannospalax galili. The sequence continues at coordinate 412,573 of NW_008340932.1, forward strand.
GTGGTTTGTACCAGGTTTCTGAACATTGTCTCAACCTGAACAGTATTAATACTATTGAAATCTAAAATTGATTTATTTGACATATTTCAAAGGGTAGTCACTGATCAAAGCACTGGATATGATTGAATTCAAAGATTGCCTTTTTAAAGCTGTCTGATTACAGACTGATAGGGAAATTTCTACCTCTATAAAATGTTTTGCATAGAATATAAATTAATATTTTAGAATTAAGATATGTGAGCTACTTTGTATCTCCATAAATCTTGTCAAGAAACATGAAAAGCACTGAGCTCTTAGCTAAAATTCTTTCTTTTCTCTTCAACTGAAGATCCATAACAGCTACTGCACTATTTTTATTAGTCAGGAACACACTGGCACATTGTTTAATTCTGCTGCCTCATTTTCAGGTATCTGAAAATATCTAAGTGTGGGGAGTGTAGGTGTGTGTGTGTGTGTATGTGTGTGTATGTGTGCATTTGTGTGCGTGTTTTAGTCACACAATCTACTTCTCTTCTGGTGCATATCCCAGAAAAGCAGTGTCAATCACATATGTGTATTTTTCTCCATTTAATTTAAAAATGATTCAAAACAATATAAAACTAGGATTAATAAATACATAAAACTTAAAAATCATCCTGAATTAGATAAAACTTAAATATCATAAGTATCTTAATACATTTTGAGGGTCTTTCATAATAGCTCTCCTAGAGTCAATAAAAAATTTTGCAAAACTGAAAATAATAATTTTCTGAATACTGTAATTTTGTTTAAAGTACTCTAATAATTATAAAAATGTACTCTGTTAAAACAATTCTCAAACTTTTTTCATATGATATAAGTTATTCAAAAGCCCACCTCTCAAAGACCATATTTCTGCATGTGAAAATCAAGACAGAGTGGCAATTTGGAATGTTTAATCATGATAAACCATTTATTCTGAAAGCTGACACAATGTGAATATCTTCCTTGAAATTTGTTCAACATAACACCACTGAATCAGAATTAACTCTTCATTTTTTTTGGTTATTACCAACCCTTATTACCAACACTTATCAAGTGTTCTTGACAGCATTCACACACAGCCTATGGCTGCAGGGAACAATTCAGCAGTGTCTGAGTTCATCCTCACCGGGCTCACAGATGATCCAGAACTTTGAATCATCCTCTTTGGTGTATTCCTAGCCATCTACCTAACTCCTGTCCTGGGAAATCTTTATTGGTCATGTTAATCCACTTCAGTCCTCAACTTCACACACCCATGTACTTTTTCCTCAGCCATCTGGCTTTTGTTGATTTCTGTTATACATCCTCAGTCACCTAAAACACAATCATAAATTTTCTGCATGTGGTCAGAAGTATAACCTTCCATGCATGAACAACCCAGGTGGTGTGCCATTTCATTACATTCCTTGTTTGTGAAATGTGTCTGTTGTCAGTTGTGGCATATGATCAGCACATGGCCATCTGGAACCCTCTGTTCTATGTCATCCTCATGCCCAAGAAGTTCTGTCTCCAGATGATTGCCAGCACATACATCTATGGGTTCTCCATGGGCATTGCACAGACAGTGGAAACATTCCAGTTGTCTTTCTGTGGCTCCAATGTGGTCAACCACTTCTACTGTGATGATGTGCCCTTAGTGGCTCTGATCTGTTCTGACATGTCAAAGAGCTGATGGTGTTAGTCATCGCTGGCTTCACCGCCCTTTGCTCTCTGGTGATCGTGGTCATTTCCTACGTCTTTCTCTTTGCTACCTTGAGGATTAATTCTGCTGAAGGAACATGGAAAGCCTTTTCTACCTGTGCATTAGACCTGTCCTCCATCATGATACTTTATGAGACAGTTAGTTTTATGTACCTGCAGCCCAAATCCAGTCATTCTCTGAAGAACACAGATAAGTTTGTTTCTTTGTTTGATGTGGTAGTGATTCCCACATTAAACCCACTAATTTATAGCTTGAGAAATCAAGACGTTAAGAATTCACCAAAGAGAATTACAGAAAAGTTGTCTTTGGCCATCAAGTACTCTAAGAACTATGGGGCAGATGCCAGAGGAGTTTTAAGTTGTGTCTTAGCTAGAATCACAACTCTGACAGCTTCCACAACCCCATCCTTCACACTGAGTCCTCAGACTCCCTCGGGGCTTCTCCCATCACTATTCTGTCTTTCTCAGTAAATGTCATATGACAGGCATCATATAAATATTGTGCTATAGAATTTTAAAACAAGTAAATGTTTGGAAAGATAAAAGAGAGAAATAAAAAAGACATCTCAACCTTGCTCCATATCATAATCAAAACCTGCACAAATGCTATTAGTAAACAGAAGCTTCAGAGAGACTCTGTGATAGTAATTTCGGTTATACTAAAGTAGTTGAGTATCTACCTACTTTTCATATTTCCAGTATAATAAGCTGGGAGAAATTTCAAAATTAGGAGCAAGAATCTTCCTTTTATAAGATGATAATATTAATTAACAAAGCTTTCCAATTTCTACGATTTCTTTTTTAAAATTTTTACTGAACTTTTGTAATTTTATGAAACAATTCTTAATCAAATTTAGAACCCCCTCTCCCAGCTGTGCTCCCCTATCTCCCAACCAAACTTCATGTATTTCATCATGCATAGTAAGTCCCATCCAATCAAGCATTTGTACATAGATTTCCTTCAGCGTAAATTCGACCATTGAGTCCAGTCAACCATCTGTATATTGTATGTAATGCATACTCTCCCTCATGCAGTAGCTGTGTGTGCTAAAGGATTTTATATTGCTGTTGTTGTTGTTTTTAAGTTTTATGAGATATTTGTTTATTCAAACTCACAGACTCATGCTTGCTAAGCATGCAGTCTACATGACCAGGACATACTGTGCTTATTTAACATGTAATTATATAAAAAAACAATCATTTTATTTATTTGATTTTTAGGTAGTTAAAGTATCTTAGAAAATAGTGGCAAATGTATTGAGTTTAAAATGAACAAAATTTCATTGTGACCTCATATGCAATTCTTTATTTGCTTTATGAACAGATTTCTTAATGTTATTTTTGGTTTCCTTTTAGCAAGTACTTAAAAGCACATATGTTTTGGTCAAAAAGATGATTCAGTTTTTCAGTAAAGATTATGTTATTTGAATTCATTTAGTTTTCAAGTTCTCAAAGTATAAATGATCTACCAGATCATCTCAGTTTTCAAAACATTCTTCTCTTACAGGTATTTAACGAATACAAACAAGATCTGTATATAATAAAACTAATTGACATACTAATGTGAATGGGGGAAATTTGAAGGGTTCCTACCTCAGGAAGGATCAATGGATGCAGAAGGAGGGAGAATCCATTTTCTTCAGGGACTAACTCACTGAAAGGTTATCTAACTCCAAGTGAGCAACCCTAAGCACAGGTACACAGGACCATTACTAAATGAACTCCGTGTGTTAGCTACATGGACATCTACAAATGTATGCATGTATATTTAATAATCAAGGAGAGAAACAGGAAATTGAGATGGTTTGGGGGCCAATATGAGAGGAGGTGAAAGGGGACTGGGATGAATAGAAACATTTTGAAGACTATGCACATATGTAATGTTCACCAAAAATTTTGAAAGAAAAAAGGAAAATAATGCAAACATTATAAGCAGTGTGTGTGATGCACTAATAATAATAATACCACAAACAACAGAAGGAAACAAGATTTTTAACTCAAGTTTGAACAATCATAAAGCTTGTGTTTTAAATGTTTATCTCACATTTCTAACTAATTATGAAATGCCAGAAAAATTACATTATATGGTGAATCAGTGATACATCATCACATAGCTAACTTTAAAATAAAATATTGCAGAAATAAAAAAGAAAACAAAAAACAGAAATATAAGGTTCAGTAATCCTAATTCTGACACAGAAATAACCTACTTCCATAAGTTGCAGATCTTTCTTTAGAAAAAAATATTGCAGGGTAAATTCAATATGAAAAGGGACAGGATTTTCTTAGTCTTATAGCTCCTTTGTTAGCAATGAAATAGCTTTCAAAGTAGAATCTTTAGAGTAATGCACCCGTAATCTCTCACCAGAGAACTTTCTTCTTGTAGCACTTGGTTATTAACACAGATGTCCACCTGGTCAATGTGGAGAAAATAAAAGATTATGATATCCTGAACCCTAAATGGGACACCTACGTTATGCCTTGCCTCCCAAGACTCAAGAATCATTTGGTATGGCGGGGGAAAGGATTGTAAGAGCCAGAGGTGGCAGAGGTGGTCGAGGAATCCAAGGAAACTGACTTCCCTACATAACAGGGCAGTTACTCTTCTGAATTCACAGAGCTTGTGACAGTGTACACAAGACTTGCAGAAGCCAAAGCCTGACAAAATCCCAGCATGGAGAGGCAACATGAGCAGGAAGCTACAGCCCTAGCTCAGGAGCTATTGGCAATTGAAAGGTGAGAGAGAGAGAGAGAGAGAGAGAGAGAGAGAGAGAGAGAGAGA
>NW_008340932.1:417091-427906 GCF_000622305.1 Nannospalax galili
GAGGTAATGGCAGATAGATTGGCCAGGCCCCTGGGGATGAATCCACATCTAAGATTATTTGAGGAACATAAATTAGGCTCAATAGGGCCTTAAAAATAATAGAGGACATGAAGGGAAGGGGGAGTTGGGGGTTTGGGGGTGGATCTAAAGGGAGATGCGTCAAGGGATATGGATATTATCAGAAATAATTTGCATTAAATTCTTAAAGAATCAATAAATGTATTATTTAAAAATGAATCTGAGATTATATTGTGTGTCCAAAGTTAGATTCTTAGTAAATCCTATAAAGCCTAATGGAATTTTATTTCCATACTTTAATGTATTTTACTACTAAGACCCTGCCCTAATTTAGAATAGGGCTAAAGCATGCATAAGTACAGTAAGAAAAAAAAACTCTATGCTTGTGAATTGAGTAAGGAGAAAGGATCTTAAGTTGTCTGCACCCTATATAATTATTTAGCATAAAATGCTAACCTTCCAACCATACCTAAAGTACTTTCATATCAGTCCAACTATGAATAAGGACTAAGAAAAACCTATGTGGTCTGTAGATATATAAATAGTGGTAGTTCTTCTTTATAGTGTATGCAATGTATATATAACTTTAATTTAATAAAATTATTAATGAAAATCTATAATCTTGTCTGAATTAATATATAAGAATTAAATTTGAGGAAATATGAGAAAGTTATAGAGAAATATTCTAAAATAGAGCTTTAACTTAAAATACTTAAAATTTACATGTAGCCTAAAATATGTGTGCCTTTAAATCAAATGATTTTTTTCTGAATTGAAGATTATTTCAAGGATTTTATATAAATTATCCCAGAGGAGGTTATAATGGCTTAAAAGTGTGTCTTCTTCATATTTAATTTTGTATACACACACATACACACACTTAAGATTTGAATACAATGTAACTTGACCATAAATCTCATTGTCATTATTTAATAAATTTCAAGTATTGAATAGATTGGTTTTGGTTGAAAAATAAATGATTCACTGATAGTCACCATAGAAAGATTATAATGTTACAAATTATAGCAAGGCAGAGACATAGAATGCGGAGTGGAGCATAACCACCTCCATTCATCCAGGCTGCCTACTACACTGTGGAAGGAGATACACTAGCCCACAGCTGATTCCATTCCCCAGGGATGTCCCTCCAGTCCCTTCCACTTTCGTTTTACACATTTCAAGCATTTTAGGGAATCATATCTTCTCGTGGGATTATGTCAGTGAACAATACAAAGAATGATACCTTTATTCCAAAGCAGCAATGTACCCTTGAGAATTATGTTAGAAATTGTTTCCTAGGCAAGGTTCCATGAGACAGTGAACAATTTGAAATATATTTTCTCCTAATCCATGACTGAGATATTTCATAATCTGTATAGATAACTTTGTCTTTCTGAATATATATTCAATCTTAACCTGGAAACCCAAGTTACAGGCAAGGTATAATGCCTAAAGTTTTTGGAGGCTTAAAATTCCAGAACAGTGAAAAGGAGAGCAAAGTGGGACAAAGAAAGGAAGGAAATGCACAATGATGCAGTACAGGCTGAATCTGAGGGAGCATGTGGAGAACACAGTGTTGCTTCTCCCTGAGAGCATCTCTTGATGAGGTATACAGAATCAAGAAACTGACAACACAGCAGATCTTGCAACACAGGAGCCTCAAAGATTCTCATTGATGTCCATCTTCTGTCTGCACCCTTCAGGTACCCTGCACCCTGTTTATTCTTATTGGAAAGTAAATGTTAGAGTTGAAATGCTATGATGTTGAAAGTCCAAGGTATGTAAGTGACCATCTCAGAGTTAAAAACAAAACCTATGATTGACAGATTCATGTGACTGAATTCATCTTGAATCCCGTCACATTCCTACTGCCCTAACTGCCCTAACATGTAGGACAGTAAAATTAACAAATATAATTATGATAATAAATAATTATTTTAGAGTACAAAGCTCTGTTTTACTTTCAATACACCAATTGGTAGCTGAGAATATGATGATTACACAGCGACTTGCATATGAGACGCAGAGACGGTTCAATATACACAAGTCAATAAATGTAATAAATCATGTAAATGAAGTCAAAGAATAAAAACACATCTTCATCTCAATAGATCCAGAAAAGATATTTGACAAAATTCACCATGCATTTATGACAAAAGCCCCAAAGGGAACTGAACTGCAGGGAACATACCTCAATATAATTAAAGCTGTGTACAACAAAACCACAGCCAACATCATTCTAAATCGAAAATAATATGGACGCATTCTCATTAAAATCATGAACCAGTCAAGGATGTCCACTATCTCCATTCATTTTCATTATAGGGCTTGAAACTCTTGCTAAAGCAGTATGACAAGAGAAGGAAATTAAAGGAATACTAATTGGAAAAGAAGAGATCAAATTATCCCTTTTTGCAGATTATATACTATACCTAAGAGATCCAAAAAAACCTACCAGAAAACTCCTAGAACTAATCAACACTTTTAGTAAAGAGGCAGGTGCAAAATTAATGTACACAAATCAGTAGCCTTTAAATAATAAACAATTGGACAAAGAGTACAGGGAAGCCCTCCCATTTGCAATAGCCTCAAAAACATAAAATATTTCAGAATAAACCTGGCCAAAGACACCAAGGATCTCCACAATGTAAATTTAAATCTTTAAAGATTTTGAGGATGACACCAGAAGATGGAAGGACCTCTCATGCTCATGGATTGGAAGAATTAATATTTCAGAAATGACCAACATACCAAAAGCAATATATAGATGCAATGCAATCTCAATCAAAATCCCCATGACATTACTTGACAGAATTTGAAAAAAAAGGGTCTATAAATTCATTTGGAAGCACAAAAGACCCCAGATGTCTAGAGCAACCCTGAGCACAAAGAGCAATGCTGGGGGACTACTATACCAGATCTCAAACTATTCTACAGAGTTATAGTCATAACAAAACATCATACGGACACAAAAATAGACACATAGATCAATGGAACATAATTGAACACACACACCTGAGTACATGCAATTTCAGTCTCCTGATATTTGACAAAAGTTCCAAGAACACACAATGGAGAAAAGACAGCATCTTCAACAAATTGTGCCAGGAAAACCTGGATCTCAACATGTAGAAGAATAAATCCAGACATTTATCTTTCATCATGCACAAAAATCAACTGCAAATGTGTCAAAGACCGAATGTGAAACTGGATACCCTGAAACTGTTAGAAGAAAACATTGGCAGTATCTGCTAAGATATAGGTATAGGAAAGGACTTTCTAAATCAGACACCAATTGCTCAGGAATTAAGGTCAAGAACCAAGAAGTAGGATCTCACATGTGGTGAACTCTCTACAGTAAATATACCACCCATGAAAGTAGCTTCTTTATCAACAGAGATTATTACAGTGTTATACCACTGGTCAGACACAGAGATTCTTTGTGAGTTGTCCAAGCCTAAGTGGCACATCTAAGATGCAACCTCTACACCTAAGATTCACCAAAGAGAGAAAAAGGGATGAAATAAACACTAATTCATCTTTCAATTCTCATCAATGACTCTCCCTCATGTAACAGAGGGCCAGGAACATAAAAGGCCACAAACAGCCTAAACACAGAGAATAAGAGCTCGCAGAGATTCTTATTGAACAGGACTCCTATATTTAGGTCCACCCACCCAGGGCTGAGGGACCTTTGAGGAATAGGGGGCAGAAAGATTGTAAGAGCCAGGGAGGAGATACATGATCATAAGGAAATAGTCCTGGGACCCTTCTCATACAAACCTACGACAATGGTGTCAGCATGCACAAGACCCATGCAAACTTAGGCAGACAAAAACCTAGCACAGAACTGTGGAAATGAACAGCAAGCCCCAATCTTAGTCAAAGAATTATTTGCAACTGATTACTGTTGGATGAGAAAGAGCTGATCTTCTTGAAGGGAGGGAATATAGATATACTGACTAAACACTGGTGGGTGAAAGTGCACTGAGGGACATATCTAGACATTAACTTTACATATCAGACCTTAATACAAATGACAGAATGCATGAACTCCTGTGGGGGGCTGTGGGAGGGTGTCAAAATGGAAGGCAGAAGGTGGTATAAAGATGATTTTCTGTATGACATACACAAAAATTCAATACAAAATTAAATTAAATTAGGTTGATGAAGCATTATGGAAATTCATTTCATAATTTTGACAGCCGTAAGCAAATTTTTTAAATAGTTCCAAAATGAATGACTAAGAGCACTCATAGTCACAGAGTTGCTATATTCATACAGATATCTTTCCAGCTTATTTGATATTCTTAAGTCTCAGAAAATTTATCAGTAAAAGAACCAAAAATTAATTAGAAATAAAACATGGTGAGCTCTCTACAGCGAATATTAAGAACTTTTATGAGATATTCCCTGCTCTGTTATGCAAAGTGATGTGATGAAAAATCCCAAGGACAGTTGTTATAGAAACTCCTGGTAGTCTAGAGACCAATAGCCAAGTCAGGTGAAGGAAAGGGAATCTATGCCAGCAGAATGGCACTTTGATCATTCTGTAATGGCAACAGCCCCAAGCTCGAGTTTGTAGGGTAGTTTATAGAAAGCAAGCAAATAGGGCATTGTAGAAGTCTACATCTGGTAAATAAGCAAGCAGTCACGTATAAGCAAGTGATTACAAAAGACCACAGGATGTAGCAGTTTACCAAACAAAGCCTTCAATGGTAAGTAGACAGGTAATAAGCAGCAGGAGGGATTCCTGTTACCTCCCTCATTCTTTTCTTCCTCCTCTCTCATCTTGGGGACTTTCCATGGTTCAAGAATCTTCACAATCACTTCATTGTCAGTAAATTTCCACTGCCACCACACAGGGAGCCAAGGTAAGAAAATTGTATTCAGTAGGACTGAATTTATGTTTTTAGGCAAAATTAATAAATTGCCTGAGGTGTTTTTGCCTGTATATCTTCCTGTGTGCTGTTCACTGTATATAGATTTAGATGGGTTGATGATAGGGAGCATTACTTTTCTGTAATTTTTCTGTGTTTAAATACTTTCCTGGTCTGGAGAGATGGCTCAGTGCTTAAGAGCACTGGCTACTCTTGAAGAGGACCTGGCTTCTATTCCCAGCAGCACAGACATGGTGGCTAACAACCATCCATAACTCCAGTTCCAGGGGATTTAATGCCCTCTTCTGACTTCCAGTACATTGCATGACACACGTGCACTTACACACATGCAGGCAATACACTCATGTACATAAAATAAAAATCATAAATTAAATAATCATAAATTAAATATTAAAAACAACTTTCTGTAGAATGAAGAAAACAAAAAAATGCAAATTTTAAATGATTTTTTAGAACAAAACCATAAGGAAACAATTCCCCAAAATGAACTAACTGGGCCTCCTAGACAAAGGAATTCATGCCTTAGGTTTGTTTTTCCTGTGTAACAAACCTCTTTCTAATGTTTACAACTTAAAACATAAACTAATGCATAAGAAATTAATCAAATCACATTTTGTGTTTTATTTCTCATGTTAAAGGAAGCTTTTCTGTTATTTTTAAATTCTTGATTATACCTAGGCTCATTTTACTGATCTGCCATTCATGTGGTTACTGTTGTCTATTAATTAAATTGAGTCCCAACAGAGCAACCACAGCATAATTACTCATGCTTGTAAAACTTCATTATATTTCCAGCTCAAATTATTTAACATTATGTATTTCATGGAAAACATTCAGTAGGGACCAAGAAATTCTATAAAATACATTCAAATACTCAGTAATGTAAAGAATTGTTGGCATGCATATAATTTGCCTCAAGGTACACTGTACTCTTTTGTGTGAAGTATTTAAAAGCAATATTTAGTAAGGTAAAAATACCAATGTAGTTGAAGTAAGAAAAGGAGACTAACAGGAACATCAACGTTTTCCTCATTGTTTCAAGAATTCTCATACATTGTTAGATATGTCTAATGGCTCATTGGGTGTAAGTATTCATTCTTTAAATGTGACAGAAATATAGAAAGATAAGATTATTTATCCAAAAGTTTAACTTGCTATATTAAGAAATTTGGATTATACCTGGAGTTTGACAAGACACAAGTTAAGATTTGCATATTTGAAACTACATTCAAATTGCCGCGTGCAGATAGAAGTGGCAATATTATTGGTTACTATAACATGGAAATTTCCTTGGGTTGCAATTTGATACTTAAATATGTAAAATCTGAAAGGGGTTAAAAATAGATACTTTGAAAAAATAGGTTAAATAATCAATCATGTTTGGCAATTGACTTTTCTTGTTGGAAATAAGATTTATTAAAGGGATATACACTGTGTTTACTGAAATTACGTTTTTATTACTCTTTCTTGTGAATAGCAGCTGAAGCATGGTATCATTGTTGAGTTTGAACACCATACACACACATATTCTAATGCACATGACTAGGGTAAAAGATGTTTTAATTGATTACTTTTTTTTGATGTTCAATTTAGGTACTTGTGAAATATGAAAATTGAAATTCCCAAGTAGATATTTGGATATGTTTGCCTGGAGTGCCAAGTTAAAACTGGTATATGAATGTAAAAGTATTAATTTAAAGATGATAAAGGAAGCAGAGGCACAGAGAAAGGAATGGGCCAGAAAGAAGGAAGAACTCAGAGGTCCAGGTAAAGCTGCAACCAAGATAGCAATTGCTTTCACCATGAAAGGTGATACCAATGGCCTCCTGTTCTTGAGAAATCAAATAAGAAATCTGCATTGAAATTGGGGGAAGGAAGGAATATGTTAGTTGAACTTGGAGAGAACAAGTCCTTACAATGCTGACAACTGTCAGACTACAGTAGACTGGGAGATGTGGTGACTGACTTCTATTGTCAGTGTGATTAGATTAAGAAACAAAAAAGGCATTAATCAATAAGGCATACCTGTGGCTGTGAACGTGAGGGTGTTTCCAAAGGGATATTGAGGAGGGAAGATGCACCCTGAATGTGGTAGTGCCATTTAATAGGCTGGGTCCCTGACTAAGTAAAAAAAAAAAAAAAACAGGTGGAAAAGGAGGAAAGAGCTGAACATCATCTTTGCCTTTTCTCTGCTTCACAGGAAAAATAACTAATGTGGCTTGTAAATGTGGAGAGTGAGATAAGCTCCATTAGTTGTTTTTTTCAGGAACAAAGACAACACAGTTATTGAGGGTAAAGATAGAGGAATACAAGTGGGGGAACACTGGTGTTGCACCTGACATGTTTTAAAGTGATAAGACAGGAAAACTATGATAGAAGGATGGCATCTATATCAGCAAGGGAAGAGAACTGGAACAAATTTGAGGCTTAAGCAGAGGTTGTTCTAACCCTCAAAGACACAAACTAATGTGGAAAAAGTAATGTGAAAAGGTGTACTTTGTGCAATTGCTGACAATAAGTTGAAAAGATTTAAGTGTCTTTCTCATATCAGAAATGTTGCTATCTCCTAAGCGCGAGTGATGGGGGTGAAGTGGAACATTCAGAAGGAACTCAAAAGACATGAAGTTGCTATATGCAATCTGACTCATTCTTTTTTTCAAAAAGAAAATAAAAGACAACTTATTTTGAAGGTGAAAAACTTAGAACTTTTCACTTTTACACAGATATTATTCTTACTAGTTCAGAAAAAAATTTCAAAGGTAAGAATAATTCACTCAGAATTTGAAGATCTATAAGGAGCAGGGACAAGAAAGTTTTAAATATTAGAAAGTCTAACTATAGTAGCAAATCAGCGACTTTTAGTTGTGTAGGATAAACACTGAGTAAAGAAGTGACCAGATAATTCATTGGTGAAGTTCAAAGGATGACTATAAGTGAATAAACAGAAGCTGTGTGACTAAAAAAGGATTGTGGACATAACGTAATGTTTTAATTTTTGGATTAGTTTCCAGATAAATATTAAGATGAATGTGTGTGGAGGGGGTAAAGTCAGATGAAATAGTGGTGAGGTTGTTCAAACAAAAAGAACAAAACACTTAGAATCCCTCTACTCAGTGTGGGCTGTGCATGGCTGCTGACAATGGATTTGTGGAAGAATAACTGACCTAAAATAGGTGACAAAGTACATAAGAGTATAAATCTAAAAGCATCAAATTAGTGCACATCGTTCAATACAATAGGTTATAGTAGGTGTGGAACAATGCTTCAAGCATCAGTAATGCCTTATCTCAAATGCTGCCATTGGACTGGCCTGTAGGGATGTCTGTGGAACATTTTCTTGATTGTTGAGTGATGTGGAAGTGCCCGACCCATTGTGGGTGGAGCCATCCTTGAGCAGGTGGCCCTAAGTTTTATATAAAAGCAGGCTGAGCATGGGTCTGAGGAACAAGTCAGGAAGCAGCATCCCTCCATGGACCATGCCTCAGTGCCTACCTCCAGCTTCCTGCTTGAGCATCTGCCCTGGCTTCCCTGGATGAAGGTCTGTACTGTAAGCTAACATAAACCCTATCTTTCCCAAGTTGATTTTTGGTCATTGTCTCATCACAGCAATAGAAAGCTAAATAAGACAAAAGTCTAAAATATACTAATTTTCAAGGAAGAACAAAGATTCACATAGGGAAGAGAAGAATCTAAGGATTAAAGACACGGATAGTTTTGTAATATCAAAGCCAAAGGGAGACAGTTTTCACAACACATCAGTGAAAGTACTCTAAAGAATGAGAAAGCAGGTGTGGTGGCACATGCCTTTAGTTCAAGCACCTGGGAGCCTGAGATAGGCAGATCTTTGTGAGATAGAGGCCTCCCTGGTCTACATAATGGGTACCAGGCTAGCTGGAGCTACAGAGAAACACTGTCTCAAAAAGAGATGCATGTGCCAACGTCTCAGTGTTAGTAGCAAAAACAATGAGTCTTTCTGCAAGGAACAATATATTCTAAAGTGAAATGGACAACTTTTTTAAAGGTTAAAACTCATTCAATTTTATGTCTTACAGGGCTTATACTGAGTTCAGTATTGTATAACTGTATTAATTCAACTGTGAACCTAGAAACTTACAGCCACTTGTGAAAGAGATATACTCTTGCTCTGGAGTGTGTTACCGAATATGTTAAAGCTGTAATGAAATGCTTCTTCTAATCATGTAGTTATTAATTTTTTTAAATAAATAATGGTTACAAAAAGATTCAAGTGAAAAGAGATATTTGGTTAATGTATTGACAGACAATTTGATTTAAAGCCTGCCTTAGTTACAATACACATCATTGTGACAAATACCTAAACAAAGCAACCTGAGAAAGAAATGGCTTTTTGGATCAGTTTGAAGCTACAGTGTCGCAGAGGCAATGATGGCCAGAGCTTGACAATTGCTTACCTTGCCTCTGCAGTCAGAAAGCAGAGACAGAGGAATGGTGTGCTAGCCTGCTTTCCTTTTTAAATTTAGTTTGTGTCCCCAGCCTATGGCGTGGAATGGTCCACATTTAGGCTGGATCTTCTGACTTCCTTTAACCTCACCTAGAAAACCTTAAAAAAATGCCTAGGAGTTTGTTTCCTTGGTGATTCTAAATCTTATCACATTAGCAGCATTAACCATCACAGATTGAAACGCAATGCATTATGACATAGAAACACACAACTTGACAATAATGCAGAAATTGCGTTTCCTATGAATCATGCCATGCAGTCCTGGCACAATTTTACATGACAACCATGCTGAATATATGATCTGTCATTACAGAAGTAATCACGGAAAATTAGTTCTCCATTTTAAATGACAATCCCTTGGGCACCAACTTCCCCAAATAATATAAGAAATATGAAATTATTAACATTTAATTTTTAATGATATATATCTATTATTATGCCTTCTGTTACAGAATTCATTATATCTGCTAAAACTTTGCAAGTAAAATATTATTGTTGTTCCTTATAGATTAAATTGTTGAAACTCAAAAAAATAAATAATAATTTAGATTACTCTGGAAAAAATAATTCTTTAAATTTAGAAATAAAAAATAAAAAGAATGATAATTGAGAGAGAGCATTATTAGAGAACAGAAAGGATTGAGACAATCATAGAGCATTCCAAAACATTGGGGAAAAAGCCCAATAATTTCCTCTAATTATCATTATGAGAGTTCTCCAGATTAAGCCTCCTGCTGAATGATTTCAATATAATCAAGATCTAGCACTGGTTTATATCACAATACCTTGAGATAGACACTGTTCTAAGCACCTGCCACAGATACACTACCAAAGATACCAGTCTGAGGGGAAAATCACTGCTTCCCCAAAAGGAAAACTTTCTCATCACCTTTAAATTGAGATTAAAAAAATCTTGGTATGTGAGGTACTCTTATTTACTAAATGGTAGTCCAGAAACCCAGCAAGTTCTAAGCGCATAGCTCAATATTATGTGTGTAAGTGGGGCCAGCACATGAGTACGTGGTTGAACCTGCCAGTGAGGATGCCATTCAGAAGCCAGAACAAGATGTCAGGTGTCTTCCTGCATGTCCTCAGGCAGGATCTCTCACTGAACCTGAAGCTTGCCTTTTTTTCCAGCTATGTTAGCTAGCCAGCAAGCTCCCAGAACAGACACTCTCACACACGGTCATTTCCTCTGTCCTGCCTCACTTTTCTGAGTAAGGAACCTGCTTCGACTTCTAACGATTCACAGAAGATGCTTCAGTATGGCACTCAGCTATATAAAATACATGATAAATATATGTATTTCTTCTTTTGTTGTTTTTATGATCAACCTAGACACATTATGTATTTTTTCCCATTAGTTTGCAAATGATAAATGACAGCTGAGGAAAAACTGGTTAATATATATATATA
>NW_008340932.1:427971-429475 GCF_000622305.1 Nannospalax galili
ATTTAGGTCTGGTATGTCATCTAATTAAAACTTTACAAAGGAAGAAATGTAATTTTCTTTAAAGCATTCCTATAACAATATAATGTGCTTTATATTTTTTCTCTTATCATGAGAGATAAGAAGTAGAAAGAAAAATGATGCAAAACTTCAAAAGACCAGTTTCTATCTGTAAAATTCCCTACAGAACTTCAGTTTGGAATTTCTCCTTGAGACAATCACTTCATTCTGAAAGCTGATTCAGTGTGAAGATCTTTCTTGGATTGTGTTCAACATGACATCATTGAATGAGAAGCAACTTTTAACTTCCTCTTGATTATTACCAACTTATAACTTTTGCTCAGAACGCGTACAAAGAAGAGTATTTTTGTGGAAAGCATCCCCGCACAGCCTATGGCTGTAGGGAACAATTCAGCAGTATCTGAGTTCATCCTCGCAGGGCTCACAGATGATCCAGAACTTCAAGTCATCCTCTTTGGTGTATTCCTAGCCATCTACCTAACTACTGTCTTGGGTAATCTTGGACTGATCATGTTAATCCATATCAGTCCTCAGCTTCACACACCCATGTACTTTTTCCTCAGTCATCTGGCTTTTGTTGATTTCTGTTATACATCCTCAGTCACCCCAAACACAATCATAAATTTTCTGCGTGTCGTGAGAAGTATAACTTTCTATGGGTGTGCAACCCAGGTGTGCTGTTTCATTACATCTGTTGTGTGTGAAATGTGCCTGTTGTCAGTCATGGCATATGATCGGTATGTGGCAATCTGGAACCCTCTGCTCTATGCCACCCTCATGCCTAGGAAGCTCTGTCTCCAGATGATCACCAGCACATATGTCTATGGATTCTTTGTGGGCATTGCACAGACAGTGGAAACATTTCAGTTGTCTTTCTGTGGCTCCAATGTGGTCAACCACTTCTACTGTGATGATGTGCCCCTAGTGGCTCTGGCCTGTTCTGACACTCATGTCAAAGAGCTGATGGTGTTAGTCATCGCTGGCTTCACCACCTTTTGCTCTCTGGTGATCATGGTCATTTCCTATGTCTTCATCCTCTTTGCCATCTTGAGGATTAATTCCGCTGAAGGAAGACGGAAAGCCTTTTCTACCTGTGCATCTCACCTGACCTCCATAACAATATTTTATGGGACAATCATTTTTATGTACCTGCAGCCCAAATCTAGCCATTCCCTGAACAAAGATAAAATTGTTTCTGTGTTTTATGTGGTAGTGATTCCCATGTTAAACCCACTGATCTATAGCTTTAGAAATCAGGAAGTAAAAAATTCACTGAAGAGAATTACTGAAAAGTTGTCTTTGGCCATCAAATGATATAATTACTAATCACTGGGCAGATGCCATAGGACTTTAAATTGTGTTTAATTCAGACTGACAGTGCTGGTAACTGACAGAGCTTCATGTATATCCTTTATTTTGAACTCTCTGACTCCTTGGAAACTGGTGTGTGTGTGTGTGTGTGTGTGTGTGTGTGTGTGTGTGTGTG
>NW_008340932.1:429518-438313 GCF_000622305.1 Nannospalax galili
TGTGCGTGTCTGTGTGTCTTTGACTAGTGATGATTCTCAGGGCCTTGCACATACTAGATAAGAGCATTACCATTTAGATACTCTACTCTAATATATTGATCATAGTCTTCTTCTAGTACCACATCTTCATCAGTAATTGCAGATATGTATGCATATATCTTCCAAATACATAATATGGAATTTGCCTCCTTTTCTAAATCCAGTAAAATGTTGAAATTTTCAACTTGTATTGTAGTGGATAATATTTTGTATCTTGTATCAAAAGTTTACTATGAAGATAGTCTAAAATTTTAAGGTGTTTCTAAGCTAATAGTGGTCATTATATTTAATTACCATGTTATCAAATCAAGGATCACATTTTATTATTTCAAATAATTATGTAACAGTCTGTTGTGAAAGAGCTGACCAAATGTTATTCTTTAAAATAAAATGAAAACATAAAGTAACTTGCTATTTAAAAAAACTTTTAAGGAATGACTGAAGAGGTAGCTCAGCAGTTAAAAACGCCAGGGGAATCCAACACCCTTTTCTAACCTCTGCGGCATTGCACAACACAGCTGCACTCACATACATGCAGGCAGTACACGCATACACTTAAAATAAAATTACTAAATAAAAAGAAACTGGTATGGCATTACATGTGTTCAACCCAACACTGGGAAGGTAGAGACAAGAGGAACACAAAGGATCCCAAATATCATTTGATGGCCAAAGACATAATTGGCCGGCAAGATTAGCCAATCTATGAGCATTTGTTTCAGTTAGAGGTTCTGTCTCAGTAAAGTAAGGTAGAGAGCAATGTAGGGTGACACCAGATGTGGACCTCTTTTACCACAAATGCACATACTATTACACAGGAATCCACTACCCCCCCAACACACACAACTACTAAATAAGATAAATTGTGTGTAGTTATTTCATTGTGATTTTTGTTGCCTTTGTTGTTTTGTCTTCCCTTTATTTGTTTGAGAAATTCATAAGTGCATATGTATCTACCCCCATTCTCTTGATCCCAGTTCCTCTCCTTCCTCCCCCACAATTGTTCCCTCCCAATTTCATGTGTTCTTTGTTTTTAAACCTACTACTAGAGTCCACTTTGTGCTTTCAGTGTGTGTATGGGAGTGGATCCATCCATTGGAGCATGGGAAGCCTCCCAGGATCTGAATCCCTGAGGAAAATTGACACTCCCTCTCCCAGAAACCCATCAATTGCTAATAGTTCTTCAGATAGGAGTGAACTTCACGAGATCCTCTGCCAGGCATGCTCGGATTTTCAACTGACTTGTTTTTTGGCAGGTCTTGTGCATGCAGTCACACTTACTATGAGTTCATGTGTGCAGTATCCATTGATTTCCGGTAGCTATTCATTTAGAAGTGGGGCCCTGTGAAATTCCCCTCATTCACACTGGCAGTTCAACAGGTTTTGTCGTAATACAGGACTTGCTAGGCTGCCTCACTGTGTAAATTCATGGGTTCGGGTTCCCAATAATTTCTCAGATTCATTATCTAGCAACAGGTTTCTTGGTCCTCTGGTTCTGACAATCTTTCTATGCCCTCTCCCATAATATTCTGAGCCTTATGTATAGAGGCTGCATTAGATGTGCCAGTGCTGTGCCTTCCCTCCCACAATCAATTAGTCTCTGCATTTTGACTGATTGTGGGACTGTGTAATAATCCCTGCATTTACTGCCAAAAAAGAAAAGAAAAAAAGCATCCCTGATGAGTGGTGAGAACAACACTTGTCTGTGAATATGAGGATATGTATGTAGAAAACATTAAGGTCCTTCACTAGGGTCCTGGACCTCTCAGACAACCATGTGTACTTGGCTATGTTTACATTACAATGCATGGATTCCCTCCTACTGAGCCTCACTTAAGTCCAATTATGCCTGTTGATTAACACCAAGATACAAGTGCCTCTATCACACCAATAGAGAAAATTTGCTGGACCTGTCATCAATATACCATGCAGATACAAGAAGTGCACAAAATATCAAATAGATAGGACCAGAAAAGAAACTCCCTGTTCCATATCATAGTAAACACTCTAAATATACAGAGCAAAGTCAAGAAATTAAAATCTGTAAGCTAAAAACTACAAGTCACATGTGAAGAAAAATCCATCAGAATAGCAGGTAACTTCAGCAGAAACTTTAAAAGCCAGAGAAGCCTGGAGCAGTATTCCAAGTTCTAAATGATCACAGATGCCTATGCAGACTATTTTAGTCAGAAAAACTATCTACCATAGTTCAAGGAAAAAATAAAAACTTCCCATGACATAAACAGGATGAAACAGTTCATATCTGTCAGACCAGCCCTAAGAGAGCACAGAAATCAGTACAGGGTTGAAGAGGGAGTGACCGGACCCAAGAGGCTGTGAAAAGAAAACAAATGGAGTTATAACCACAGAAACAAAACACTGGATAAGAACACAAAAAATAAAATGATGGTAACTAACACACATCTTTCAACAATAACTTTAAACATCAATGGTTTCACCCCCTCAAACAAAAGACAGTATCTTATTCAGTGTATGTTAATCAATTTTGGGTTTCTAAATTAACTGCCATCTACTGCAAAAAGAAGTGTCTCTGATAAGGACTGAGAGAAGCACTAATCTATGGAAATAAAAATGCACCTTAGGAGTCAGCTCCCCAATATGTCCATTTATCAGAGTAATAATAGTAGGTCCTTTCTCTAGATCCTATGGAACCAACAAAGCATTGGGTTCTTACCACACCCCCTCCACACACACACACCAACAGTGTAGAAACAGGCAGATCCTTGGGAGCCTGCTGACTAGCCAGCCTAGCAATAAAATTGGTAATCTTCTGGCAGAACTTCTCTCAAAACAGTAAGGAAAATAAAGGTAGAGGAAAACACCTGGAATCCTGCTCTGGATTCCAAATGCCTGCAGTTTGGTAGGTGCACACACATACTAATGTGCATGAGACGCTTAAACACATACACACTCAATGCATATGCGAGTTGTTAGATGAAAAATTAGAAAATAATGCTTCAACTTAAGGACACATAAAGGACTTTCTGAACAGAACCCCCTGTAGCACAGACATGAAGATCAATAATTGACTAAAAGAACTTCATGAGACTAAAAAGCTTCTTTACAGCAAAGGATACCATCAATCACATGAAGAATCAATCTATAGAATGAGGAAAAAAGTCTTTGCTGGCTATATTTCTGGCAGAGAGTTAGTGTCTAAAATATAAAAAAGGATTGCAAAACCTACAAGCCAAGAAAACAAAGAACCCATTGAAAACTTGTGACAGCAATAGAGAGTTAGTAAATGAAGAAATATAAAAGGCAGAGTATTTTTTAATGTTCAATATTTTTTGCTATCAGGTAAATTGAATTAAAACTATGTTGATGCTTCATGTTATCACAGACTGATTAACAAACCAAATGACAATAGATGCTGGCATGGATGTGGAGAAAGGTAGCACTAAAGGGAGCATTGATCCAGTGTTAGTTAGATGTAAACTGGTGCAGCTTCTAAAAACCTGATATTGGGGCTGGAGACAAGGCTCAGCAGTTAAGAACATTGGCTGCTCTTGCAGAGGACCTGGGTTGGGTACCCAGGATCCACATGGTGACTTACAACCATCTGTTAACTCCAGTTACAGGGGATATGATGCCCTTGTCTGACCTTCCTGGGCATTGCACGACATGGGTGCACTTACATACATGCAGGCAATACACTTACACACATAAACGAAAGAATAATAAAAATAAATTTTTTTACATGTACTGGGACACAAAACACACCTCAACAAATACAAAATGATTGAAATAATCCCATGCATTCTATCAGAGCACAATGCAGTAAGCTTAAAATCAACACTGGAAGAAACCCCAGTAACCACATGAACACAAGGAGATTAAACAGACTCTTGAATGATGAATGGGTCAAAGGAGAAATTAAGAAAGAAATAAAAGTATTCCTGGAACTAAATGAAAAGGACAACACAACACAATAAAACCTCTGGGACACATGAAAGCAGTCTTTAGAGGGAAGTTTACAGCTCTAAGTGCCTACATTAAAATATCAGAAAGAACACAAGTATCATTGCAACTTAAGACACTTGAAAAGCAACATCAAATGAAACCCAAATCCAGCAGACAAGAAGAAATAACAAAACTCAGAGCAGACATTAATGAAGTAGAAACAAAGAAAATAATGCAAAGAATCAACGAATCTAAAAGCTGGTTCTTTGAGAAGATAAACAAGATTGATAGACTGCTAGCCCATTTGACAAAAGAAAGAGCACCACCAAATCAACAAAATCAGAGATGAAAGAGGAAATATCACATCAGACACCAAAGAAATGCAGAACATTATAAGGGAATACTTTAAAAACCTATATGCTACTAAATTTGAAAACCTAAAAGAAATGGATGGGTACCTAAAAGCATGAGAACCACCAAAACTAAACCAAGAAGAGATCAACAGCTTAAACAGACCCATAAGACATAAGTAAATTGAAACAGTAATACAAAAACTCCCTACTAAAAAAAAGCCCAGGGCCAGATGGATTTACAGCAGAATTAAATCAGATATTTAAAGAGGATCTGCATCCAATACTTCTTAAGTTATTCAAAAAGATAGAAATGGAGGGAAAATGTCCAAATTCCTTCTATGAAGCCAGCATCACTCTAATACCAAAGCCAGGTAAAGATACAACCATAAAAGAAAATTATAGGCCCATATCCTTAACAAACATAGATGCAAAAATTCACAACAACATACTTGCAAACCACATACAGATGCATATCAAAAAGATCATCCACCATGATCAAGTTGACTTTATTTTGGAGATGCAGGGATGTTTAAATTTATGTAAGTCAATAAAGGTCATAAATCATATTAATAGGCTCAAAGACAAGAACCATATGGCCATTTCAATAGAGAAGGCCTTTGACAAAATTCATCATGCACTTATGTTCAAAGTCCTAGAGGGAACTGGACTTGAGGGAACATACCCCAACATAATTAAAGCCATATATAACAAACCCAAGGCCAACATCATTCTAAATTGAGAAAAACTGAAAGCATTCCCAATGAAATCAGGAACCAGACAAGGCTGTCCACTATCGCCACTCCTCTTTAACATAGTGCTTGAAACTCTTGCAAGAGTAATAAGATAAGAGAAAGAAGTTAAAGGAGTAATAATTGGAAAAGAAGAGATCAAATTATCTCTTTTTGCTGACGATATGATATCTAAGAGATGCCAAGAATTCCACCAGGAAACTACTAGAAATTATTAACATGTTCCGTAAAGTGGCAGGTTACAAAATTATCTACAAAGGTCTGTAGCCTTTCTATATACCAATAACAAGCAATCAGAGAAAGAGCACATGGAAACACTCCCCTTCACAATAGCTGCCAAAAAATTAAAATATCTCAGAATAAACCTGACCAAAGACGTTAAAGACCTCTAAAATGAATATTTTAAATCTTTAAAGAAAGAGGTTGAGGAAGACATCAGAAGTGGAAGGACCTCCCATGCTCATGGACTGGAAGAATTAATATTGCAAAAATGATCATACTACCAAAAGCCATTTATAAATTCAATGCAATGCCAATCAAAATCCCCATAACATTTTTCACAAAATTGGAAAAAAAATCCTAAGATTCACATGGAAACACTAAAGAACTCAGACAGGCAAAGCAACCCTGAGAAATAAGAGCAATGCAGGGAGGATTACTATACCAGATATGAAAGTGTCTTATAGAGCTATAGTCAAAAAACAACATGTTACTGGAACAAAAATAGACCCATAGATGAATGAAACAAAACTGAAGACCCAAATATGAGTACATTCAATTTCAGCCACATAATACTTGACAAAAGGGCCAAGAACATTCACTGGAGGTAAGACAGCATGTTCAGCAAATGGTGCTGGCAAAACTGGATCTCCATCTGTAGAAGAATGAAACTAAATCCCTATCTTTCACCTTTCAAAAAGTCAAATCCAAATGGCTCAAAGACTTTAATGTGAAGCCTGAAGTTCTGAAACTGTTAGAAGAAAAGATTGGCAATAACCTACAAGATATAGATGTAGGACAGGATTTTCTAGACAGCACAACAACTGCCCAGGAAATAAGGTCAAGAATGAACAAATGGGACCTCATTAAACTAAAATGCTTCTGTAGTTCAAATGAAGCAACCAAGAAAGTGATGAGAAAACCCACACAATGTGAGAAAATATTCATCAGCAACACATCTGACTGGTTTAACATCCAGAATATATAAGAAACTCAAAAAACAAAGTATCAAGAAAGGAAGCAACCCAATTAAAAGATGGGCTAAGGAATGGAACAGATAGTTCTCAAAATAAGAAATAGAGATGTCTAATAAGCATTTTAAAGGTGTTCAACATCACTAGTAATTAGAGAAATGGACATTAAAACCACTTAAGATTTCATCTTACCCCAGTCAGACTGGCTAAGATCAAGAGAACAAATGATACCAAATGTTGGAGAGGATGTGGGCAAAGGGGAACAAACATGCACTGCTGGTGGGACTGCAAGATTGTTCAACCCCTATGGAAAGCAGTATGGAAAACTCTTAAAAAACTACAAATGAATCTACCATTTGACCCAGTTATACCGCTGCTTGACATATACCCAAAGAGCTCGTCTTACTGCAGAGACACTTGTACATCCGTTTGTTGCTGCTCTTTTCACAATAGCTAAGAGATGGAAGCAACCTAAGTGTCCCTCAATTGATGAGTGGATAATGAAAATGTGGTTCATTTATACAATGGAGTTTTACTCAGCAATAAGGAAAGATGAAATCATGAAATTTGCAGGTAAATGGATGGAACTAGAAACTGTTATGATAAGTGAAGTAACACAGACTCAGAAAAAAAAATCAAAAAACAAAAAAAAAAATTTTCTTCCTCATATGTGGATCCTAGCACCAAATCCTTATAAGTGGGTATATATCCTAACTACAGGAACCACGATAATGAAGAAAAACCATGGAGGTAAAGGAAAAGAAAGAATTTGAAAGAGAACAGTAGAAAACAGGTGTTAGCAAGGGAGATATGGATAAAAATGTGGTTATTTTAAGGGGAGGGGAAGGGAAGGTCATAGAAGGCACCTAGAGGAGAAAGGGAAAGAAGGAGCTCAAGAGAGATGGGACCATCATAGAAAGGTATTATTAAAGGAGAGATGGGAAAAACAGGGGCACCTTAAGTGGGGAAACCATGGTGGAAGTATAGAACAATGTGAGTGATAAATAATGCCTAGCTAGTTTTAAAAAGCCAGAGGGAACCATATTAGGCCAACCACCTACTGACAAATTATACATAGCATATCAAGAAATATATGTCTAGGTAAGGTTGATCTGAGAACAACTGGTCTTTGCCCAAGCTCTATCTACATGGCACATGGTAATTAAAAGTACAAGACTGGTGGAACTAACATTCTTGGATGTTTAACAACCATACTTTAAGGCCTATTCTAATCTGATCAGAGGGACATAAAGGACAGTTTTTACTCCTTGCCCTCCTAGGTCAACTAAGTTCCAGGGGACTATCAGGATCTCTCGAAATGTCCTGTAACTGTGGTGAGTCACCTGTTCCTCTTGATCAAGGAGGCCATGGAGACCCCACCAGATGGACCTGAACCAGTATCTATCCTACAAAGAAGGTCAACACAGAGGTAGCATTTCCTCCATGCTTCCAAGCAAAGCCAGCCATAGTCGAGTAGGACCATTGACTTATCTTCACATAGATGGAACTGGCAAAAGAAAGGAGCCAGGGGCTCCTCCCAAGCCCAGTTTACCTCTGAGGAACAGATCCTCAAATGACCTTAGGAGTAAAAATAAGTTGATTTATCTGGGCCAACTGTAGGGTCTTAAACACCCAAAAGGGAAGTATAACCAAAGATTAATGGAGTTAATATAATTTTTTAAGAGTCCATATGTATAGCTAAAGGCTACGTAACAAGCAACAATGCCAGAAAGGAGATACCTTCCTTTGAGTTATTGGCCAGGATGGCCAAAAAAACTCCCAGACAGTAACCCAGCATAGAACTGGGGAAATGAACAGCAGACCCCAATCTTATCTAAAGGAATAGTGACAACTAATTGCTGCTAAATGAGGAACAGCTGATCTTCCTAAAACAAGGCTATCTAGATAGGCTGACTAGATTCAGCAGACAGGAAAGCACTGGGGAATGGCTTGGGGTCCTGACAACACAGTGGACAGTAACAGAGTATATGGGCTCCAGCTTATGGAAGGGGGAGGCTATGGGAGGGTGCCATTTGGGAAGTGGCTATATAGATGAATAAGATTGTGTGGGATGTTCTGTATGATATACACAGATAAAAATCAACAAATTAATAAAAAAGACATAACTTAGGAGGAAGCATAAATATTTACTTCATGTTAAATCTAAGAGATGATAAACATTACCAGTGAAATCCACCTGATGACTTTATATCCATACTCATGATCTGAGTGTAACCAACTGTGACTAGTAATAATCAGATATAGAGAGATTAGAAATGCATGTGCAAATATATAATTGTTAATTGCATTAAAAATGAATTTTTCTGTATGAAACTGTGTATTTTAATAATGAAATGTAAATCTTTTTTAAAAGTTAAAACCTCATTCAATCTTTTGTCTTATAGGGTTTATACTGGGTACAATATTGTATAACTGTAGTAATTCAACTGTAAACCTAAAAATTTACAGCCAATTTTGAAAGAGATGCATCTTAGTTCTGGAAATTGTTATTGAGTATGTTAAAGCTGTAATGAAAT
>NW_008340932.1:438384-453808 GCF_000622305.1 Nannospalax galili
TATTTAAATCTTTGGGTTTCACCTTTCATACTATATATTTGTAAATAATCAATATGCTTATTATGGGTTGTAGAGAAATTAAAGCAATGAGTTTATGAATGCTCAGTATTTAAAGTAAGACCAAGCTGTTGCAAAGCATCAGTGCATGACAAATATGTATTAGTATTGCTATTATTATGCCTGCTTCTGCAGGAAATTTTTTATATACTTTCCACTATATTCAAATGTAATATTTAATAGCATCGTATAGGAAGACCTCTGTGAGTCTCAGGACACTACGGTGAACTCCAGAAACTAAGAAGAAAGGTAGTTGACACATAGAAAACTATAATTTAAAGTACATTGTTTTGACAGAAACGTGAAATAAAATCTGCTTTGAATTCTATTCAAGTTAGATCATTCATTATTTGAATATATAAAAACAAAAATCAACCAAATACGGTTTGGCTACATGAAAATGTCCCCGGGATACTGCAGGTGTTCTCATGGCAATTGATTAGTATTTTCCAAGTCTCTCTTAGGCATCATACACCGTATCAACCTATTCACTCACTGTTTATATGCATATATCCCAGCCTGTGAAATCTAGGCCTCTGGTTATTTTTTAACTGATTGGAACTTTGTATAGCACAAATTTATGAGTAGCAAACCTCAAATCCAGGTCCAATTCTTTCTGAACTGAAGTATATTTTTGTACATCTTAACTCTGCTAAAATTTCACATATTAATTGCTTTTCTTTTCTCTTTTTAAAGAATAAAATACACTATGCTTATTAACATTTGACAAACTATAGGATACAGAAATATTTAAACAATAACAAAATGTAATTTAAAATTCAAATGTCAAGTAAGGTAACAATCCTTTGTGGAATCACAAATGACCACTGCTCACTTAGAGACATATTTTGCATTGAAAATGTGTAATGTCTTGGGACTTCATTTAAGGGCTTACAGGAAACATACTACATATATGAACTAATTTTTACACCTTTTAAAATTTTTACACCTTTCTTGTTCTCCTTAGTAAATGTTATACTCATTTGGGCATTTCTTTTCATATGTACAGGTACTCATTACAAGGTAGGATCTGCATATGAGGGAGAAAATGCAGGTTTTTCTTTCTGAGATTGAGCTACCTAGCATAACATTATACATTCTAGGTTCATTCTTTATCTTCATATTTTATGCCCATGAGATCTGACTATGAAAAGTTGTCCTCTGACTGCCACACATTTTCCATGGTACGTTTGTACCTGTCCACACACACACACACACACACACACACACACATACACACACACACACACACTCAATACCAATGATAACATAAATAAATAAATAAATATTTTATATCCTTATAAGATAATCACAAATGTCATAGACAGAGGGATGAAAATATAGGTATTTATTTAAATATATATTTGGGCATGAAATGAATGATATTGATTTTAATGATTTGGCTGACGAACCATATGCAAAAGTTAATCTTCATCACTTAAGTAAAAATTATAGAGACAATGTAGGGACTGCACATATTTGAGTGACCCTGTTCCCCTGCTCCTGAACTAGCTTAGTAACATGACTATTGAGTACATTTGAGTCTTTTAGCACATGTGTCAAGAAAAAAATGTGGGGCTGGAGAAATGTTCCGTGGTTAAGAGCACTGTCTGCTATTTCAGTGGATCGGGGTGTGATTCCTCGGTTCCCAACAGCCACATGGTGGCTAAACCCTGCAAGTATTCAAGGCTTAGTATGGAGAATAATTCTGCAATAGTGAAAGGTGCAATGAAGTAGATAAAACCAATGTTCCTCAAATTAATCATCAACATTTTGAAGGCTGAGGTCTCATTAAAAAATGTGTTTCTAGTACAATTCTATTTGTCAAGTTTGTGACGTGCGAGAATATTGTGCTCATTTTCCCATAAAAATGTGTATCTAGATGGCAAAGTATAGTAAATAAATTTGCCTGGTTCCTCTGTTAGGCCTATTTAAAATGCAGAAGTCAGGAAGGAGGGCTGAGGTCAGAATCTGAGCACTCCAAAACTTGGTCGGATGATCACAAGTTTGAAACCAGTCTGCATCACATAGCTCATGTGAGACTAATCTGTGACACATAAGAAAGATCTTATCTCAAATAAGAAAAAAAAAAGCAAAAACGAAGATGGAAACAGAAACA
The DNA here is from genome assembly GCF_000622305.1 of Nannospalax galili. Lineage (NCBI taxonomy): Eukaryota > Metazoa > Chordata > Mammalia > Rodentia > Spalacidae > Nannospalax > Nannospalax galili. The sequence continues at coordinate 440,561 of NW_008340932.1, forward strand.
ACCCAGGGAATTCTTCAAGTTGCAATTCAAAATGCACTTTGCCAAACCATATTTGGTTCACTTACAAACAAGGAACAGAAGAGGAAATCATTGCCTCTTGGTGATAGCCTTGTACTCTACCTGATGGGATGGCTGCAAATGTTTTAATTGTCTTCTGAAATGTAAAATAATAGGATAAAATAGCTGACTAATTTAGTTATTTTCTGAAATATCTAACTAACAAAAGCATATGAAAGCACTTAACTTTTATTTCAAGTCATGATTTACAAAGATATTTGGATAAATACAAAGCACATAAATGACATGAAAATCTGAAATGTTTCTAACTGAATAATCACCTAAATGGATTTACAATGTCTTATATGTCATGTTCCTGCCATTACATTAAAAAAATCTGGCTTGGAATGCACCCTGCTTAGTAGAGGGCTTACCTCACAGTCATCAAGCTCTGGGTTCAATTTCCAGGATGCCTGCAACCCCAGATCTAGAGGCATGGAGGCAGGAGGATCAGAAGTTCATCATCATCCTCAGCTACATGGTGAGTTCAAGGCCAACATGGACTACATGACACTGTCTCCAAAAAGAAAGCATTCCTTATATTTGAAAATCCAACATCAATCTAGTAATCTTTGTGATCTAATAGCTTCAATTCTTAACATCCACGGTGTTACAAAATCAAAATTCACAGAGACTTGAACTTTAATGGAGAATTATCATATTAATGTAGTTAGGCAAGTTTTGAGCAAATCTCACATACTTCTGAAGCTTATTTGATTTTAATAAATACCATTAATTGATTAAGTATCAGGCAGGTAATAGAAAACTCAGGTGGACTCTGTTCCTCACAATGAGTGCAAAACTTGCAGAAGACCATTTTAGGAGACAGACATTTATATATCTGACACTTTACAAAATATTTAATACTACTGAATAGGTTTCTAAATACTTACAAAATATTGACCCACATAATAGTTGTGAAAATGAATGAGTCATATTGTTTACAGTGTTAGAAACAGTTATAGTCTTATCCAGAATTCTGGGTTGAAGCTAAAATGTATCTCTAAAGTGGAACAACACTTGTGTGTTCACTGGAGAGTGTGTCTGCATTTGAACATCTGAACAGTCTTAAGTAGTCTGAAGAAGCTGTAAGGGCCAGGGAAAGTTCTTTTTTCTTTGTTTCTTTGTTGATTGGATTCAAGATCTCACTGTGCTACCCAGGCTGACCTCAAAATTACAATCATCCTACATCTGCTTCCCAAATGCTGGGATTACAGGCATGTACCATAACTCCTACAGGCAAAGAAGAATCTATCATATTGATTTTTCATGACCTACTTGTATGATCATAGAAAATGCCCAAGTCTGTTAAAATAACACATTTTCAATTGGCTAGAAAACAATTCTGAATCAAGCCTCAGTTTGTTTTCCTGTTTGTGTTTAATAAAATATGATGCCCTTATTTTCTTGATTTTAGTATTTTTAAGGTTTCAAAACCTTTATCCAAAGTTTTCTTTGAAGATTCTTTCACCTCTTTGTTTCTTAGACTGTAGATGAGGGGGTTCAACATGGGGATCACCACTGTGTAAAAAACAGAGGCCATTTTGTCTGTGTCCAGGGAGTGGTTTGATTTAGGCTGCAGATACATAAAGATCAGAGTGCCATAAAAAATAGTAACAGCTACCATATGGGAGCCACAGGTGGATATGGCCTTGTGTCGCCCTTGAGTAGAGCGGATCCTCAGGATTGCAACAATGATAAACAGGTAGGAGGTGAGGACAATGGAAGAGGAGCAGATCATATCAAAGCCAGCAAAAGCAAAGATGAGAATTTCCTTTATGTGAGTGTCTGAGCAAGACAAAGCTAAGAGGGGAAGGTCATCACAGTAGAAATGGTTAATTACACAGGGGCCGCAGTAAGTCAAGCGAAAGGTGATGATGGTATGGAAAAGGGCAACTAGAAAGCTGTATACATAAGGAACTGCCACTAATTGAATACAGATTCTCCTTGACATCAGTGTTGAATAATGCAGGGGGCTGCAGATGGCAACATAACGATCATAGGCCATGGAGGCCAGAAGGAAACACTCGGTGATCATAAAGGTGAGGAAACAGCACAGCTGTGTTGCACATGCATAGAAAGTGATTGTGTTGCACTCCACCACAAAGTTCATCATCATCTTCGGGGTGATAGTGGAGGAGTAACAGAGGTCAACAAAGGCCAGATGACTGAGGAAGAAGTACATAGGGGTGTGGAGTCGAGCATCAATCCTGATTACAACAATCAACCCAATATTGCCCAGTACTGTGACCAAATAGATCATCAAAAACAGCATAAAACATGGTGCTTGGAGCTCTGGCCTGTCTGTAATTCCCTTGAGGATGAACTCAGTGACGTAGGTGATATTAGTTTCTGCCATTGTTTCTAGAGACTATGAATTTTGCTGCAGGAGAGGAATAAAAATGCCATTTCTCATGGCCTCTGCCAGTCTTGAAGGAAGAAGATCATTGGCATCTTCTTGTTTTGAACCATGTCACCCAGGTTATCCAAAATAGGCACTTTAAAGAGCTCTTCCTTCTTGCTCAAGGGACAGAGTTGTTTATGCCAGACTCCTAAAATGCTACTCACCTTTCTAAGTTTAGAAAACAAAAAATATGTGTTAATTAAATATCAAATGCTGTAAAATATTTGAGATGACTGATTATAACAGCCCTGTGTTTTTACTACCTCTTTATTTTTGACGCATGTATAAATAAAGCAGTACAAAAATATATAATTCACATGTGCAATCACATTTACAGTCTCTTTCTTGTGTAGTTGTTAGGGTAGGGTCTCACTATGTAGCCCTGGCTGACCTGGAACTCAATATGTAGACCAGGGTGCTCTTCATGATCCATCTACTTCTGTCTCCTGAGTGTTGATATTAAAGCCATGCACAACCATGCCTGGCTGGTTTGTCCTTAATATTTGATTTTAGACTTTTTCCCCTGAGATATATTGAAGATGCATCAAGGTAATTCTGCATATTAATCCATCAAAATAATTTTATATCTTCCATGACTATTCGTTTTCTGATATCCCCTTCTCCATTTAGAGAACTAGTGATTTATCCCATAGTAGCTAAAAGAAAATTCATCAGAAAATTTCTAACACATGAAATTAAAAAAATTGTATTCTTTTAAAAAATTCACATATGCATACTATACATCTTGCTCATATCTACATTATACTCCCTCCCTCCAACTCTCCCCTGTGTTCCCCAACACTCCCTCTTCACAATTTCACATCCTCTTTTTGTTCTTTTTCATAACCCACTGATATCAATTAGTGATGTCCATTGTCCATAGGTGTGGGGACAACAATTGTACACGAACAACCTACCTGAAGCTTATTAAGTGGCTAGTAGCTAATGCTGAGAATCATTAATTACTACTCTAAGTGCTGACAGTGACTGTGTCTTTTTTTCTACACATACATTTGGGGTGGGTTTTATTTGGTTTTTTAAAAATATTTTATTTATTTTTTATGCATATGTGTTTATTGCTGGTATGTAGTAAATGGCATAGTTTTATCTTAATACAAAAACTCATGATTTTTTTGAAGTTTCCAACCTAAGTTAGAGTTAACATATTTCATATAGTTCATTAAAAGATATATATATACATACATATATATGCCTTTCTCCATAAATATAGTGATATATTTAAATAGCTTAAAATATCCATAAACACTCCTATTCTATTAGCCATGCTTTTAACAATATTTAAGGAACTTATAAAACATTCATGAAATACATGGAGTTTGGGGAATGGCTTTCACTGGAAGCTGCAAAATAATAGCTATTATACTTATCTCTATCAACACTCATACACGTAAAATAAAAATAAAGAGACCGTATGTATAGCTAAAGGCTACATAACAATCAACAATGCCAGACATGTGACACCTTCTTTTGAGTTGTTGGCCAGGGTAGCCAAAGGGATTCCCAGATAGTAACCCAGCATAGAACTGGAAAAATGAACAGCAGACCCCAATCTTATCCAAAGGAATATTGACAACTGATTACTGCTAGATGAGGAAAAGCTGACCCTCCTAAAACAAAGACCCCTAGGTAGGCTGACTAGATTCACCAGAAGGGCAAGTAGTGGGGAATGGCTGTGTTTGCCGACAACACAGCAGACAGTAGCAGGGATATCAGAGTGTATGGGCTCTAGTTGGGGGAGGGAGGCTATGGGAGGGTGCTATCTGGGAAGTGGGTATAAAAAATAAAGAAAAAATAGTACTTGTATAGATTCTGTAAGAGTTTCGTACAAGGTATTTGGATAATCTTCAGATCTCTTCCCCCTCTCCTCTCATAGCTACCCCCACCTCGCTATCCCTCACTTCTTGTCCTTTATTTTTTTGTTTTCTTTTGTTTTTGAAACAAGTTCTCCATAAAGCCCCCACTAGACTGGAACTCACTATGTAGACTGGGCTGTCCTTGATCTCACAGATCTCGCAGAGATCCATCTGACTCTGCCTCCTGAGTGCTGAGGGGATTAATGGCATGTGCCACCATGCTCAGATCGCTATCGTTTTTTTAAGGTTTATTAAGTCTAATTTGTTTTGCCCAAATATTCTTGGGTGTAGGTCCATCCCTTGGAGCATGGTCAACATACCTGGAGTCACATCATTAAAGAAAACGGAGTCTCCGACTTCCAGCAGCTGTCAATTGCCAATAGGTTCTCAACTAAGGAAAAAACGTTAAATCCCGCCCATGTTGGGATTTTGACAGGTTTGAGATTACACAGGACTTGTATATTCTGCCACAACTGTTTTGAGTTCATATGTGCAACTGTCCTGTTGTGAATGGAAAACACAGTTTCTTTGTAGTCATCTACACTTATGGCTTTTACAATCTTTCCACCCCTTATTCCACAAGGATCCCTGAGTCTTGGGAGGGTGTGATATAGGCTCATTAGGTGAAGGTGCTGAGAAGTTGCTCATAGGAATGTCCTGCAATGATAATATCATACACAAGGCCCACGCAAGCTCAAGGATATATATATATATATATATATATATATAGCATAAAAGTAAAAATTAAAAGTTCCAACCTTACACGAGGAAATCTAAAACTGACAGCTACTGGAAGAGAGGGTAGATTTTCTTTAAAGGTGTGATGGTAGATAGGTTAACTAGGGTACAGTAAACAGACATACATGCAAGGACATTTGGGGTCAGGAAATTGACTTGATAGGTCTTAATATATATGACAGAGCACATGAAACCTGGCAGGGAGCTATGATAGGGATGCAGATAGAAGAAGGCTCTCTAAGTATGACCAAATATATTGTATGAAATTCTTAAAAATCAATTAAAATAAAATAAATAAATCATTATTTAATCCAGACATAAAATTTCCTATGAAAGCCTATGAAAATGGTCACAAAATGCACCATTTATGTTGTGCATCAACCTTACAACTCTAGATTATCTCTACCAATTCTTCTGACTTTTTAAAAACATAATTTGTCTCATTATTTCTAGTTAACTTCTTAAGTTTTTAGGAAGCAATCATCATGGCTGTCTGTCTCTTCAATCATTTCCACATCTCTGTCAATTTTCCTCATCTAGCAGTATTGGCCTATTTTAGCCACAGATTTTTGGGCGTGATCAGTGATGTTTCGAGTTTCATTACATCTTTTCTAAAGCAAGTCTTTCATCACAAACCCCATGTGCATCAGAGTCACGCATGTATTCTTCTTTACAACCCCCTATAATTTAAGAACCAGATGGCATTGGGGGGATCCAGAGATCAGCTGCTTTTAAATCCCCACTTTTGACAACCAGAAGCCTATAGAACAAATTCACTTATTGCAGCAGCAAACAGAGTTCAGCTATATTTTCAAAACTATTTTATTTCTATTTTTGTTTTGCTTTCTTATTGTATGGTGAAATTAACTTGACTATATACATATACCCCATCACTGGATTTCAGAACAAAGACATAATTAGTGTTATGTGTGCAAGAATACTTTTATGAAAACAGATTATTTCCTATTTCCACAATTCTTTTTAGAAAATAGTTGGTTGAGCGGCATCTGTGTTTTGATTCGCATTTGTTTTTAGTTTTAAAGCTCACCTTCTCTGGTTTGAAAATGAAAACCATACTTCTCTCCAACCTCTCAATGTATCTACAGCCTTGTGCTATTTATTTCTATGGTTTCAAATTTGCTCAGCCACTCAAGCTGGCAACAAACTCTTGAACCTCTTGCTTCAGCCTCCTGCTGACTATGTAAACAGGCATATGACTATGCTCATCTGCAGGAATCAGTTCTCTCATTCTACCTTGTAAGGCTCAGGGATCAACCCATTTGACAGGCTTGGGTGCATATGCCTTTACTCACTGAGCTATCTCACTGACTCTCATGGCATACAAATATTTTGAATTTTAATTAAAGATTAATGCATTTTAATATGATAGATGATAGATAGATATAGAGAGACTGATGATAGATGATAGATGATAGATAGATGATAGATGATGATAGATAGATAGATGATAGATAGATAGATGATATATGATGATAGATGATAGATAGATAGATAGATAGATGATAGATAGATAGATAGATGAGATACAAAGATATATACATAGATAGAAGATAGATACATACATAGATAGATGATAGAAAGATGGCTAGATAGATGATAGATAGATAGATAGATAGATAGATGATAGGCGATAGATAGATAGATAGACAGATAGATAGATAGATAGATAGATAGATAGATGATAGCATAAACCAGACAATTTCAACTACAAGTTCAAGTTATCTTTATTATTCATAAAAATTAGAAGGCCAGATTGTTGTGATCATTTTATACTAAGTCAGTCTGATTAATACATATCCTCTTTGCCTTTTCTGTCTCTCTCTTTTCCTTTCACATCTACAAATAGTCACTTAAGGACACTTAGATATCAAAAAGTAATATTTGTGTATACATATATTAAAGTTAATATCTACAACAAAGAAAACTCTATTCTGTAACAATTTGAGCATTTACTTTGAAGCATAAATTGATGAAAATACTGTTTGTCCAACTATTTCACTGTGCAAAATATCTCTCAGCCCTTCATTTTATTTGTCAATCATTTTTGACTGCAGTTTTATTCACTTCTTTTTCTGGTGTCTATAGATTCTGTCTTGCCCATCTATATTATGAAACATGGTTGCCGAGGAACATAAATTTCTCTTTTGCATTTCTTGTTCCATGGCTTTGATTCCTAAGACTAAGAGTCAGGAATGTGCTGTCTAATACATGTTGGAATCTAACACACCAGCAATGGTTTCAAAGGAAAAGTGTTCAATGGTAAGGAAAAAGAAAATAATTAGTCAAACATTTCCTGATTTTCTCATTGCTTGGTATTGCACAGTTGTTACTTGGGAGTTTATTAGCATTTTTCAAAGTTTTTCCAAGCTGAGAACCCTTCATTTGGGGGGAACTATGAGCTTGATTTCCTCACCAGAGCTTAGAAAATGGGCTGCAGAGGAGCACTGTGTGCCACAGCTGTGCAGCCTCCATGCCTGCATCATCCATCAGCTCTATGCATAGCCAAAACACATTAAAATTATATGATTTGGCATAAAAATAAGTTGAACAGTCCCAGACTGGTATCATTACTTAGAGCCTTTGTTAGAGCCAGACACATCCTGAAACACAATATGGAGTAATTTATGTATCAATTGAATATTTAATTTCAGGTTTCAAAAATTATAGTGTGAGTCAATTTTTTTAAGAAGGGGAAAATATTATTAGGTATAGTGGTGTATACCTATAATACCAGCACTTGAGACTGAGGCAGGTGGATTGCAGGCTGGGTCACAAAACCAGACACTATTTCTATAAATGAAAAAAAAAAATCTTTGCATTCCAAAGTAGCAAAGGCTAAATATTCAAAACTTTTTACTTTTCTAAAGGCTGCTTTAGCACTTAAAGGGAAAACTATTATTGTATAACCATATTCATAAGAGAATTTTAGACAAATATTCTGAGGTCATCTGGTTAACATGAGTTTATTCAAAGAGTATATGAGACAGAAAGATAGAGATGAGAGAGAGAGAGAGAGAGAGAGAGAGAGAGAGAGAGAGAATGTTTCATTGAGAGAAAAGTTCTCTCCCCAGTGTAAAAGTAGAATTTTAAGTAAAATGGATATTTTAAAGAAAGGTCTAGAAAGTTCTAAAGGCATAAAACAGAAGGTGGAGTCAGTTCACTTAATACCCAGGGCAAAGGCTTCTAATGCGGGGCTGCAGGGTTGTTCAAGGTGGCTATTACCTTAGTTCCCAAATGCCATCTCACTCACCTTCCTAGCAATAAACTTGGTTTGCAGTGAGCTCATTCTGAAATTGTCTTAGTGATTTATTAAATCATCAGGTCCCTTTGGATCTCAACTTGAGCCTCTTGAGGTTTTTGAAAGCTATGGTACTTCCTTCTACACTTTATTCAGTGGAAGGTACACAGCAGAAATTACATGGTAGGTTTTTTTTTTTTAATCCCTTGACTATCTGTATTCCTGAAGGAAACACACCAAACACACCACTTAAGTATTTCCTTTAAAGCAAGTGTGGACTCTACTACTGAAAACACCACAATGAACTGTCACTCTAATAACTGTCGTTTTGAACTCTGACTTTGTAAAACAATAAAAGTGATGCTTTACTCCTGAGAAACAGGATCTTGATCAAAGTCTGTTATTTCCTCAATTTTAAATTTAAGTAAAATCTTTGCTTTTCTTATGATTATAACGTTTGATAAGATGAAATGAACCAATATATGTAAAGTGTTTAATAAACTCTGATAAGCAGTGTTTGAAAGATACCTACCCAAAACAAAGAATTAGTACTATAAACATCAACAACGTACTCGGAGAAATGAAATAAAAATCGATCTCTACCATAGATTCAACCTCTATCTTGGTAAATCAGGAAAAACTTTAAAAGCTTTCTCATGATTTTCATGCCATTGTTAATGAAAATGATTGATGGCAATCTTCTATTATTCCTCAGAATCCACTTTCTCCTTTGCTTACATTGACTCTTAAAACCTGTTTTGGTGTCAGGTGGGTGGAACTGACTTCCCTTTCCATCTTCATTTTTGAAACTTCATCTTTTTCAGACTTATTTTCCTGTCTTCTGTATGCAGCTTTTAGCAAAAAGGAGAGATGCTTTCCTTTTATTACATGCTTAACATATACGACAGAATGCATGAAATTCGGTGGGGGGACTATGGGATGTGTGGATGGGGGAGGTATAAAGATGATTAAGATATTTTGTATTAAATGCACAAAAATTCAATAAAAAACATACAAAAGAGAAACTTATTTGATGACTGGTGACAGGTATACTTGTCGCAAATATAAAGATCCATATTTTGCATACAATAAGAAATTAACTTTGGGAATGTGACAAATGTCGGGTTTTCTTCATTCTTAATTGACTCCAAACCAACAGCTGAAAAAGTCACATGTTGTCTCACTCCGTGTCTTCTGGGATATTATAACGATTTTATTTTTTTTCCTATCTCACTGGTTTCAGGTTTGGTTCACCCACCTCTTTCCAGATATTTGTTTCTCCAGTTCTGTATTTTTATAGACACTTCATTTCATAACCACAATTTAAATTATAAATGTCTTACTTTTTTCATTATTATTTTTTTAATTTTATGTATATAAGTGTATTGCCTAAATGTGTGTAAGTGCAACAATGTCATGCAGAACCTGTGGAGACCAGAAGACAGCATTGAATGCCTTGGAACTGGAGATACAGAAGGTTGTTAGCCACCTTGTGGGTGCTGGGAACTGAACCCAGGTTATTTGCAAGCACAGTCAGAGATCTTAATCACTGAGCCATCTCGCCAACCTCAGCTTTTGTTTTTTAAAACTGTGTTTTGTAGAGACCAGGCTGACCTTCAACCTTCTGTGCAGCCAATGCCAGACTTGAACTCCTGGTCCTCTGGCCTCTACTTCCTAAATGCTAGATTTATATGCCTGTGTTACTCCACCTGGCTACATTTAGCCCTAGAGGCATTTCTTTCTTTTATTAATGAATTTTTGTTATTGTAATACATTATAGTTTGATGGTATTTATATTCTCTTCATTAGAATAAACATCTGTGAGGCACTTAACCCTAAATGTCACATCTTCAATGCAACCTCTACACATAGGATGAATGCATCTGTCTGTCGCCTGTCACCAGAGAAGTTTCCTTATGCAGCAGATGGTGATTAACACAGAAACCCAAAATTGGCCAATGTACAGAGAACAAGAGGACATAGACTGCTTATCCCTGAGTAGGATGTCTATTTTAAAGGTATTTCTTTATCCTTAACATCTCCATTTAGCATCAGAGCTTTATACTCAAATACTTAATATGGTGTTTAAATAACCCAACAAAAGACAACTGAAATTCTTACTACTCGAGATCAGTTTCCCAGACTCCTGCTTGTCTTGTGGAAATATTCATTAACCTCACAGACGTGTTTCTGTCTCTCTCCCTCTTTCTCTGTCTCTCTCCCTCCTTCTCTCTCTCTCTCTCTCTCTCTCTCTCTCTCTCTCTCTCTCTCTCTGTTTAAAGAGAGATGTCACAAATTTAAGAGGGAGTGGGAGTGCATAGGAGGACCTGGAGTGAGAAGTAAAAATAGACACGATGAACTTATTCGTGAAATTTTCAAAAATATTTAATTTAAGAAAAGCCCACACTTTTCACTCTGTTAATGAGTTTTGTTTGTGAGTGATTTTAATATTTTGTACAGAGTATAATATCCAATCAAATGATATATAGGTAAATTTTAATATATTTATTTAATATTTTTAGTATACAGGACCTGTGCTAGGAGTCAGTGACAGTGGTGAACAAAAGGCCACCCATGTAGCACATCGTCATGAGCTGTTAAAAGCCTTCCCAAACAGAGGTGCATTATGCTGCGAAAATGTACAGAGAAAGGAAACACAGCTCAGATTTCTATGAAAATTTCCCTGGTAAATTACACGGAGTTTGATTTCCCCAAGAAGAAATTGGCAAAAGAACTGACTATGGGGCCAGCATTTAAAGAGGAATAAAAGGGACAGAGCAGCAAGAACATATAACATTGAACAAATTAAAGATTATAGGCGAGCACGCGCTGGGCTCTCAGGGTCCCAGCGTGCACTCCTGGGCAGTGAAAGTTCCTCTGCTACTGAGGTCTACTCAGTCGATCCCGTCCCTATTTCACCCATATACCTTCCTCAGGATGTGAGGTCCACTGGCCACTTGGACCACATGGGAAGCGTACAAGGGACGGTGAAAGCCAGGGTGTCCACGAGTCGGTGATGGAGGAATAGCGCCCCCCGGGGAGACTGGATCACAGGATTTAGTGTTACAGCTCAAGACAAGTGACTCAGCTCAGATCTCAGTGATTCAGCTCCAGCTCCAACTTTATTGGGGTAAAACTAGGACTACTTATAGTGTGGAGACAGCAGAAGAAGCCTTAGCTGATAGGTACTTTTAGGATGCCTCATTTACATAGGGCAGTGGGCTTCTATCAGGCTATCAGACAACTGCCTGATTAAAAACCTGGTAGCTCCTGTGCCGGAGGGCATGTATTTGTGGCAAGCACTTTAAAAGAAGAATCAGGGAGGATGCCAGGAAGGCACTCTGCTATGAAAGGAATCTGCAGCACATGGTTTCCAAGCTCGTGAGCTATCCCGACGTGAAGAGACTTCTACTTTGCATAATGGAGGACCCCAACAAAAGATGTCTGTGGTGACCAGAAGAGAAGATGTTTGGTGGGATGGCAAAGCTCAGCTGGAGGGGAAAGTCTGAATCTGATCACAAAGGATTCTGAAGTCAGCTGTGTGAATATCAGCTTGATGCTTGATATTTGTATATCATAGAAGCTTTTAACTTAGTGTAGTTATTGAGAGACAATCTCCATGATAGGTCATCTGATCACAAGTTGTCAGCAATAAACACATGTACATATGAGCAAAACTAAATGGATTCTGAATTTAGGATAGTTTTGTGCATACATACACATATAATTGTCATATGTGCATAACTGTGGAAATTGTTTTTACATTATGGGCATGCTTTGGACAGATGACTTTTATGTAATCTTGCAATCAGAAAGTTAATTTTATCTTTGCTTGTTTAATATGTAGAAAATTTCGCTGGGCTCTTTTCTCACCTTGTGACTTGTGAATGTAGCCTTCATCCCTCATACTCCTTCCTTGCTGTTGACCCAGAATTACCTAGGAATGTGACTGTGGAAGTTTTAATCATTGAGAGAGCACTGCACACATCATAGACATTCCTTGGAAACAAGGTTTGAAGATTCCTAATAGATCAGGTTAAATTGATAAAGTCTGTGGTTGTGTGTGTGTGCTACTCTGAGGCCAGAAGGGACAAAATCCTTCTGATAAGAGTCTATTTTTACTGCCTGATTTCATGCTGGGTAACCAAGAGTGAACCCTTGTTCAAGAACACGGTTCTTACATACATACAGAAATTTTGATCCCTCTTGCTAAAATGGATGCTGAGAATCAGGCTTTCTTTAGGCACTGCTGTGTTGTAGTATTATGTAGTAACTGACACATCATACATAATTGGTCAAAATGATAAGAATAAGAGTCTAGATGCTCATCCCTAAAATGGACAACTATGTCACCACGCCCCTACCCCCACAAGGTTCAAGGATGATTGAGGAGGATGAAACAGAAATAATGTCAGAGTGGAGGGTGGGGAGGAGTGCTGTGAAATACTGTCCTCTGGACACAACACAGCTTTGCCGTTGTGGACTCACAGTAGCTGTGGTCACACAAAGAACTAGCCAAAGTCAAGCCAGGAAAAATTCTGATGTAGATGGGGTAGCTGATTTCCAGACTCCATTCCATACTGAGAAACTATTGATAGTGGACTGTTGTTGGGGGAGGGAGACTCATTCTTTATTGAGGATGTAGCCACTGCTAGGTTTCCCAAGCTCAAGTGAATGGCTCCACACCATGCACATATGGATAGCATCAATTGTACTAAGTGGGTTAATAAAAAAAAAAAAAGATTGGGAGGGTTATGTTGGAGAGATATGGGAGATACGAAAAAGTTAAAGGAGCAAATAGGAGGTAAAACTCATCACATTTCATTGGCTACCTGTATGAAACCTCAAAAGTAAAGAAAAATATTTAAAACAAAAATATTTATTACATAATAATTTATTGAGTAAAAATAAAACTG
>NW_008340932.1:454046-474308 GCF_000622305.1 Nannospalax galili
CTGCACCTCCTCTATTCCTTTCAGCTCAATTTAATGTACTCTAATATATATATATATATATATATATATATATATATATATTAAGGCCTATAGAGACAAATTTGTGTCTCCACATGCCATTCAGTGTGGGTTCATCCACTGAGGCCTGGTGAACCTACCAAGAGTCTCCCAACTACACTAGACTGACTTTCCCACTCTCAGCAGCGAGTGGTTGCTATTAATTCCTCAGATGGGGTTGGGGTTTCTTGCTTACTTCCCCATGTCTATACTGAGATTTCGTTTGAGCTTGCACAGAAAGGATATGTACACACTGTCAGCACTGCTGTCACTTCATATAAGCAACTGAAAATATAAGTCTTGAAAACTCTGTTTCCTTGTGGTCATGCACCACTTCCAGCTCTTAGAATCTGTTTATTCCCCCCTTTACAATGATCTCTAAATGTTTGAAGGTAGAAATTTGAAATAGGATTACATATATTTTTTAAAAGAAAGTGAAAATATATTTCAGATATATGTTGTCAATAAAATCCAGGGAAATCAATGTATCACTACAATGAAAATTCATTAGTTATGGAGTCTGTGCACTGCAGATAATTTGTTAAACACAGTGAGACAAAATTTGATTTACAGTGGTGTCAGGTCTAGCATGCAATACTGGTATTAAAATACTGAACCAAACTATTCAAATGAAGGCAAAGGCATAGAAGAATGATTCAGTTTAGAAATTTAATGAACATTATATCATTCTGTTATTTGCAAGTGGGTGCTTTGAATAGCTTTCAATTTGCTCTACCATTTATAAATAAAATGAACAAACTAACTTGCAATCACACGCAAGACCCTAGCAGTAAAGAGGTGCATATGCGTCTCTATCCTCATGTAATGTATGGCCTCATGAAAGCTGCATGCAATGATACAATTATAACACAGTATGAAATGTTTAAAGAGACTCAGTAGGCAAAGTGAGTTGTCCCAAGAAAACAGTAACTTTATACATAGTACTGGAGATTGAACATACGGCCTTACACATGATGGCAAGTGTTCTACCACTGAAATATATTCCTGATACCTCTTTCTTTTCTTTTCTTTCTTTTTTCTTTCTTTCCTTTCTTTCTTTCTTTCTCTTTTTATTTTCTAGTGGGAATCAGGTGAAAGAAAAAGTATGTGAATACACTGAATATATTTCCATGGAGTTAGCTTTAGGGCTAAGATTTGAATGAAAAGGTGAAAGACATCAAACAGAGTTTCAGAGACACAGTCAGGGTAAAAGCACAAAGCCCATCCGTAGCCAATGAAGGACAGAAAGTTTTGTGGCAAGCTGAAAGGGAAATATCAAGGAATTAAGCTGTAAGGAAATATTTGGTTACAGAGAGCCTTGTAAATCCTAAAGGTTTACTGTATTAGAGAAAAGCAATGCTTCGTATATGTGACATCAGCAATAGCATTTTCAAATGTCTTTTTGGGTGCAAGGCCACTCCATGGTTTGAAAAATATTATATGGGAACATTTATAAGAAGTGGAAAAATTCAAAAAGGAAATATATTACATTATGTAGTCTGCATGTATCAGGCTATAGGAAATGAGAAAATTTAGAAATTTAGGTACTTAGTTGACTCTTCCTTGGACTGTTTCACTATTTTTAGAGCTATAGAAATGGGAATCTGTTTGAGAGATAAGAGATGCTTTGGTTAAGAGATTTTAAATAGGGGCTGGAGAGAGGGTTCAGCAGTTAAGAACACTGACTGTTCTTGCAGAAGACCGGGGTTCAAATCCCAGCACCTACATGGCAGCTAACAACCATCCTTAACTACAGTTCCAGGGAATCTGACAGCCTCTTCTGTCCTCTGAGGGCATTGCATGACATGGGTGCACTTACCTACATGCAACACACACATACACATAAAATAAAAATAATAAATATAATTTTAAAAAAGATATTTTAAATAATTGACTAATGCACACATAAATATGAATGTGTCAGTAAGTTTACCCCATGACATTTGTGAGCATGTTTTATTGACCATCATCACAGCAAATATAGGAATAACTCAGCAGCATGTTGCAAAGTAGGGGAAAGGTCAACTCTGAACACAGTATGCAGAAGTGAGTCTTTACATCCAAGAACTGAGGAAGTGTAATGGATGTGAACTGAGGAAGTGTCATGGATGTGAAATGAGTACAATAATATTAAGAGTAAGGGGATTCTAGCTAAACAAAGCTAACAGAATTCTTGTTTACAGCAGGACAGGAGGATAAGACATCACCCGGTGTATGCAGAATGATTATATAATTCAGTGAGGATGGTCAGATATGAAGGCTCAGGTGTTCTTGCTAAGCTGACTTGGCAGAATTCTTTATTAAACTTGAATTTCATAAGCACCTGTGGGCATAGAAGAAATCTTGAGAGCCCAGGTAAAATTTTGCCAAGTAAATAGTATTTATCTAGTTGTCTTTTATCTATTTTTCCATCTATCTATCATCTATCTATCTACCTATCTTTATCTTTCTTTTTAAACAATACAGCATGTAGCCTATTACTATAAACAATATGAATATATAAGATTTGGTTATAGTTTATAAAGGGATAATTGCAATATATGCTTAATTATCCTAAAATAAATTATATATAATATATATGGAGAAATAGAACAGTGATTAAGAGCATCCACTCTATATATAGGCAGATTATTTACAAAACTCAAGTCTTCTTATCTGAAATGTGGGGACATTGATCCTATATCATGTTGTCCCTAAGAAGATTAATAACATGACATAAAGGGGCATTTTTAGGACTTGTCTAGGATATCATAAGCACTACTATTATTTTAGTGTTGTCATGGTACTCATAATCCTTATAGAATCAATGATTTGTAGTTTTAAGTTAGTTTAACACCCTTTATTTGCTTATACCTCATAATATCTTTTGCTGTTAGTAGTGTTTTTGTTTCATAAATCAGGCTTAGATTTCATGATTTTCCCAAGAGTGCACTGGTGCACAGTGGAAGACCCTGGGCACAGATTGAAATCCAGGTTGAAATTTTCCCACTGAACTGTCTTGTTTCCCAGAGGAAGGTACTTCAAGGAAGAGGAAAGAGCTGTCCCTGGGGAGTCCTAATTATCTCTGCATATTCAAACACACTTAATTAATCTTAATGACAAAGTTGAAACTTTGTGTTTGTTGGAATTGCTTTCAGTTAATACGATCCCATGAAAAAGCTAAGGAACCCATCAATTTAATAAGGCCCCTGGAAACTGATTAGCAAGGAAATCCAAGTCAGAGGGTAGGGAATTATCTTTGCAATGAAGAGTTTTATAATAAGACCCAGAGAGATGTTTCATCATCAACACTCAAGCAAACTCTGGCTTCAGTGTCTTTTCCCTTAATGATTAGTAATTTTTAAATGAAAGTCAATGGATGATGAGACACTGAACTTAAAGAAAATGGCACTTTGCTACTTATCTTAGATTCTCTGACTTCTTGAAGTATGACCAGAATTAGAATCACTAAGATCTCTGTTTTCATGTTTTATAGGACCTGTAGGAGCAGGGACTTAGGCACTCACAAATTGTATATGCATTATATCATTTGAGAATATGATCATTGATTAAAACTTTGCAGATTCGGTGACAAAGCACAATTTTTAACACAATGAACACTTTTGACATGCACTATGTCTAGAAAGCCCTGCTAGATAGGAGAAATTCAAAAAAGATGTTTGATCTTTTCCTGAACAAAGAAATTTCACTCAAGAAAAGTTCAACTCACCTACATATAAGAAGTGGAAATCAAATGTGCGTGTGTACACAGTACCCCACGGGTTCAGCTTGGAGAAGGGTGGTGGTCTGTGAGTTACAATAATGAGATTGTTGATTTCTGCTTATTGCTAATATGTATTATCAGCTGAGCTCAGATAAAATGCTTATGACTATGGCTTGATCATTTTCTGACAATACAAAAGGTCACAAAATCTTTGGTTAAACACATTAAAACAAGCCTTCTATTTTGAAAGACAAAATTCTCAAATGTGAAATATTAAATATTCAGTTTTAAAAATATATGAGAAAAAATTCTATGAGTGTTTGTTCACAACTGAAAGCATAGCCATTTTATTGCCTTGTGATTTCACAAGGAACACCAAAAGTTGTTACATTAAAAATTAAGCAACAGAAGATGTGCAATGGTAGCCTGTGTTAATTGGAAATTGGAATTAAAGTTAAAAGAAAGTGCATAACTAGAAATCCATACAGTACAAATTTAGGCAATTAATATTACTGGAACAGGTTTAGTCAAGAGAGAAATGACGTATTTCTAACTTCTTTGCTCTATCAAACTTTATTCTCTTTCTGCAAAAATACTGAAGAACTTAAATTTTATAAATATTAAAACCTGAAATTAGGAGTTGTTGCATATTTATTGATATAATTCATTGAAAGTCCTCAGAATATGCTCTCAAAAGTTTGAATATCAAATTGTCTAGGTTAATGGTGTTTTGGAATTAACTCATATAGACTTACAATAGCCAACTATGGGACTAACAATTTTCCAACACACAGGATGATTTGACGTTCTCCTTTCCAATTTGTATGGTTCTTACTTCGTTCTCTTACCTAATTGCTGTGGTTAAAACTTATAATACTGTGTTGAATAAGAATGGTCAGGACAGATAACCTGTCTTGTTCCTGATCTTAGAGAAAACACTTTCAATTCTTCACTTCCTATGATGTTGGCTGTGTATTTGTCACATGCAACCTTTATTACTTTAACATCTGGCCATTATAAACCTGTTTTCCAAGGCTTTTATGAATGTTATTAAATATTTTCTCTTCCTCTGTAAATATTGATGTACAAATAAAAATAAATATCTGAAATGAATGCTATGCAATAGAATTAAATGGTTAATATATTTACGTTTACTGTGAAGATTCATTGGTATGAGCCGATGCCTTAAAAAACAAAAAATAAAGAAGGGGTGTGGCAGAGATGGCTCAGGACTGGAAGCTTAGGGAAGACCTTGGTTCTGTTCCCAGCATGTTAGGTAGTTCACAACCATCTGTAAGTCCAGTTCCAAGGAATCCTACACACTCCTGTTCTCTGTGGCTATACAAACACACGTTACATACATACTTGCAGACACACACACACATGAATAATAATAAATAAATGCATTTTATCATTTTAATAAATTATTTATTGAGAATTTCATACATGCATATAAGTTGATTTGATCAAATCCATGCCCACTCCCTCCCATCCAAAACCTCCCATACCGCCCCATCACTTTTTTTCTGATAACTTCATGTACTCTTTCTTCTTCTTTAATTAATTATTTATTTGTGGGGATTTTGGCTACTCTAACATTCCCCCTTCTGAAGAGGTCACCCTAAAATCTTTAAGGATTAGGTAAATGCTCCCAAATTTTTTCGATATTTTTCATCTTTGGAACGGAGTAACTTGCTAAGAGGCCCAAGGACATTGTAAGTTTTAGCCAAGACACTGGTTACTTTTCTTTGGGATCTTTTTACCCTAACTGCCTAGCCAATTCCTACCTCCTATTCTTATCACACTACCCTCTGAAGAGGTTACCCAAATTGCTATTAGGGAATCAGGACACAGACCACTCTGGCTTCTTCCATGCTGAACAGGGACACAGGGTGACACAATTGGAGTACCCCTCCAGTGCATCTATCTAAAAGACTCCCAAATTGCTTAACTCTTATCTTGAGAAGAAAAAGAAAGTCTTTGAATCATGAAAAGGAGATGTGAAGGAGAAGGAAAGGCAAGAGTAATTAGCTTTACAAGTTCTAGACAGGAAATTAGAAAAAAGAACAGGGAAATTTTCAAATGTTCATATGAGGGTCTATTGGAATTTCTTGACAAGGGCTTCCAAAAGCATCCCTCTATTGCATTCCTCTTCATTTTTCTTTTGTCTTCCAAGGCTGGACTCTAGAGTGATGGATTCAGGATTTGCTTTCAGGCCTTTTGATAGCTGTTGGAATGGTTAAAATCAGTGTCAGTTCCCTCTCAAAAGCTTCTACATAAGGGGAGAAAACAAATTTATCCATCATTTTATAATAATACCTGGTTGTCTCCCTTAGCTACAGGTGGGCACTACAGTATTGGAGACAAAGATCTGAAGTCTTACATCTGAGCAGCACTCTCTGGCTAGGAGCAAAATCATCAATGACAAATAATTGCCTAAATAACATTTTATATAGACTTAAGCCTAATGTCTGGGAAGTATAATCCCTTGAACTTTTAAAGAAAGATACTGATAACTTTACTCTTTGGTTATACTTTCCTTTGGGGTATCTAGGACCATAAAGTTGACCCAAATAAATAAATTAATTTTTATACTTAAGGTCCTTGAGGATCTGTTCCTCATGTTTCACATGGGCTTGCGAGGAGCTCCTGGCTCCTTTCTTTTACCAGTTTCATTTATGTGAAGGTAAGTCAAAGGTCCTGCTCGACCATGTCTGGCTTCACTTGGAAGCATGAATGAGATGTTTCCTCTGAGTTGACCCTCCTCTTTGTAGACGGAACACTGGTTCAAGTTTATCTCATTGGGCCTCCATGGCCTCCCTGAACAAGAAGACAGGTGACTTACCACAGTTACAGGACATTTTGAGACATTTTGAGAGATGTTCCGTAGTCCCCTGAAACTTAGTCATCCTTGGAGGGCAAGGGGCAAAAACTGTCCTTTAAGTCCCTCTGACCACATTAATATAGGCCTCAAAGTATGGCTGTTAAACATCTAACAAGGTTAGTTCTACCAGTCTGATACTTTTGATTATCTTGTGCTATGTAGACAAAGCTTGGATAAAAAAAAAACAAATATTCTCAGACAAACATTGATTAGATATATACTTTGCTCCTTAAACTAGTGACTAAACTATGACCATAGACATTTTAAAATTATGTGTATATTATTTTTTTGCCTCACGCTTTAGATATCATAACAAACCCAAACAGACCTTCATCACTTGCTTAGGCTTTCTAGCTATTTCTGCCTATTTTGGAAAATATCTCCATTCCCATATTGTCTTAACATCTTTTACATTCTCAATTTTTTAAAAATAATTATGAGACAAAATAGCATTAACAAATAAATTTTCCATCTGTTGTGAGACTTCTTTTCCAGAGGGTTGCCAAGCAATGCTTACTCCCTTTCAAGTTTCCAGTGTCGAGCTAATGTTTGATTAAAGTTTTACTGGGGAACCAATGAATTTATTGAACTTACTTACCGAGATACCCGACGGGTTGCTGAAGTATATGTATGACCTGAAGGTGTGCACACTGGAAAGCCTTTGCCCAGCATGGGTCACACCTCCTCTTCCTAGCCTTCCCCAGATTGTATACTTTAGCCCTCCCCAAATCCAGTAGGCCATGTGTGATAGGGTCAAATTACATACAGTTGGCTGAAAAGAGTGGCTGGATGATGAGTGAGGTCCAATGACCCTGCTTGGCCCTCCTTTAATGAATGAGTACAACTGTCAACAAGTCCAATTGTGATGATGTTCAGTGATCAGGTCTAGCTGAAGTTGTGAGGATGGTAGTTTTTTCATGCAGAAGGGACTGCTATATAGCATAATCTTTTTTTAAAGGACCTGGAATTTAAAAGGGTTTGGTGCTAGAGTCCACATTTGAAGGAGAACAATGTTTGTTTTTCTGAGTCTGAGTTACTTCACTTAGTATAACAGTTTTTAGATCCATTCTTTTACATGCAAATTTCATTATTTCACCTTTTTTATTGCTGAATAGAACTCCATTGTGTAAATATACCACATTTTTGTTAATCACTCCTCACTTTAGGGGCACTTAGGTTGCTTCCATCTTTTAGCTATTGTGAAAAGAGCAGCAACAAATATGGTTGTACAAGTGTCTCTATAATAGGATGAGTCCTTTGGGTATATGTCAAAGAGTGGTGTAACTGGGTCAAATGGTAGGTTCATTTTTAGTTTTTTAAGAGTTCTCCACACTGTTTTCCATAGAGGTTACATGAGTTTGCAATCCTACTAGCAGTGAATAAGTGTTCCCCTTTCTCCACATCCTCACCAGCATTTGGTATCATTTGTTCTCTTGATCCCAGCCAGACTGATTGGGGCAATGTGATACCTTAGAGTGGTTTTAATTTGCATTTCCCTAATTGTTAACAATGTTGAATACTTTTTGAGATATTTCTTAGCCATCTTTATTTCTTCATTTGAGAACTCTTTGTTTAGATCTTTAGCCCATCTTTTAATTGGGTCATTTGGTTTCTCGATTCTTTGTTTTT
This sequence comes from Nannospalax galili, assembly GCF_000622305.1. Lineage (NCBI taxonomy): Eukaryota > Metazoa > Chordata > Mammalia > Rodentia > Spalacidae > Nannospalax > Nannospalax galili. Next base: position 462,320 of record NW_008340932.1, read on the forward strand.
GAGTTCTTTATATATTCTGGATGTTAAACCCCTGTCAGATGTGTCAATAGTGAAGATTTTTTTCCCATTCTGTGGTTTTCTCTTCAGTTTTTGATTGTTTCTTTTGCTGTACAGAAGCTTTTTAGTTTAATGAGGTCCCACTTATTGACTGCTGACCTTAATTCCTGAGCAACTGCTGTCTGATTTAGAAAATCCTTTCCTACACCTATATCTTGTAAGTTACTGCCAATATTTTCTTCTAATAGTTTCACAGTTTTCAGTTTCACATTGGGGTCTTTGATCCATTTGGTGTTGACTTTTGCGCAATGTGAAAGATAAAGATCTAGTTTCATTTTTCTATGGGTGGAGATCCAGTTTTGCTAGCACCATTTATTGAAGATGCCCTCTTTCCTCCATTGTGTGTTCTTGGCACCCTTGTCAAATACCAGGTGGCTGAAATTGCATGTGCTTGGGTTTGGATCTTCAGTGATGTTCCACTCATCCATGTGTCTATTTTTGTTCCATTACCATGCTGTTCTAAGACTATAGCTCTATAGTATACTTTGAAATCTGGTATAGTAATCCCCCCAGCATTGCTCTTTGTGCTCAGGATTGCTTTGGCAATCTGGGTTCTTTTATGCCTCCATATGAATTTAAGGATTTTTTTTTTCTAACTCTGTGAAGTATGTCATGGGATTTTTGATTAGGATTGCATTGAATCTATACATTTCTTTTGGTAGGATGGTCATTTTCACAATATTAACTTTTCCAATCCATGAGCATTGGAAATCACTACATCTCCTGGTGTCAATCTCTTTCTTTAATGATTTAAAATTTTCATTGTAAAGATCTTCATTGTCTTTGGTCAGATTTATTCCAAGATATATATTTTTTGCAGCTATTTTGAATGGGAGCATTTTCCTGTATTCTTTCTCCAATTGCTTCTTATTGGTATATAGAAAGACTACTCATTTTTGTAGATCGATTCTATAACATGTCAGTATAGTGAAAGTGTTGATCAACTGATCTACGAGTTTTCTGGTAGAACTTTTGTGATCTCCCAGGCATAGTATCATATCATCTGCAAAAATAGTAATTTGACCTCTTCTTTTCCAATTAGTACTCCTTTAATTTCCTTCTCTTGACTTATTGCTCTAACAAGAATTTCAAGCACTATGTTGAAAAAAAGTGGAGATAGTGGACATCCTTGTCTGGTTCCTGATTTTAATGGGAATGCTTCCAATTTTTCTCCATTTAGAATGATGTTGGCTGTGGGTTTGTTGTATATAGCTTTAATTATGTTGAGGTATGTTCCCTCCAGTCCAATTCCCTCTAGGACTTTGAACATAAATGCATGCTGAATTTTGTCAAAAGCCTTTTCTGCATCTATTGAGATGATGATGTGGCTTTTGTCTTTGAGTCCATTTATAAGGTTAATGACGTTTATTGACTTGCATATATTGAACCATCCCTGCATCTCTGAGATAAAGCCTACTTGATCCTGGTGAATGATCTTTTTCATGTCTGTATGTGGTTTGCAAGTATTTTATTGAGAATTTTTGCGTCTATGTTCATTAAGGATATGGGTCTATAGTTTTCTTGTTTGGTTGTGCCTTTACCCAGTATGGGTATTAGAGTGATGTTGGCTTCTTAGAAGGAATTTGGGAGGCCTCCCTCTGTTTCTTTCTGAATAGTTTAAGTAGTGTTGGTTGGTAGTCTTCTTTAAATGTCTGCTAGAATTCTGCTGTAAATTCATTGGGGCCTGGGCTTTTTTTAGTTGGGAGGTTTTGTATTACTGTTTCAAATTTCTCATATGTTATGGGTCTGTTTAAACTATTGATCTTTTCTTGGTTTGAATTTGATTTTAAATATCCATCCATTTCTTTTAGATTTTCAAATATCCATCCATTTCTTTTAAATTTTTCAAATTGGTAGTATATAGGTTTTTAAAATATTCCCTTATAATAGTTTGGATCTTTTGGGTGTCTGTTGTGGTGTTTCCCCTTTCATCTCTGATTTTCTTGATTTGGATATGCTCTTTCTTTCTTTTGGTTATAAATACATTTTAAAAGTAATCATTCCTTTAATGAAAATTTTGAAAGTTAAAAATGAACATGACAACTGATTACCGCTACATGAGCAACAGCTGACCCTCCTTAAACAAAGACCTCTAGATAGGCTGACTAGAGTCACCAGAAAGGCAAGTAGTGGAGAATGGCTGGGGGTGCCAACAACACAGCAGACAGTAGCAGGGATAACAAAGTATAAGGGCTCTAGTGGGGGTAGGGAGGCTATGAGCGGGTACTAGCTGGGAAGTGGGTATAAAAATAAAATAAATTTTAAAAAATTAAACTAATAATAATAATAATTCTTCAAAGCATAAAAATTTGAAACATTACCATTGAAATCTACCTGACAACTTTATATCCATGCTCAGATGCCAAGGAGCTCACAAACCAACCGACTATGACTAGTAATAATCAGATATATAGAGACTAGAAATGCATGTGCAACTTAGTGTCAATTGTATTGAAAATGAATTTTTCTGTATGAAACTGTGTATTAATAGTGAAATGAAGATCTTTTTTTAAAGTTTAAAACCTCATTTAATTTTATGTCTTATAGGGTTTATACTGCACTATTCTTTTAACATAACAACTATTTTGCTTTCTAAACTTCAGCATTTGATATTTCCTTTCCCGTTCACTCTCAAAAACGTTGTGTCCTTTGATTGAATATGTCAATGCTGTTGTAATGAAATGCTTCTTCTGACTGTGTGGTTATTAAATAAATAATTTTAAAAACTGAACATAAAAAATAAAAGAGGGATCTGGGCTTAGAGGTGCACGCCTGTAGTTCCAGCACTTGGGAGCAAAGGCAGGCAGATCTCTGTAATTTCAAGGCCAGCCTGGTCTACATAATGAGTTCCAGGACAACTGGGGCTACAGGGAGACCATGCTTCAAAAAGACAAAAATAAATAAACAAATAAATAAAAAGTGTGGGAAGGTAACAAAACAATAAATTGTGTATATTGTAAATGACTTATTCTCAATTTAAATAGGACAATAATTAAAATTATTGAATAGAAATTCTTTTTATTACTGTTATTATTTCTTCCTAACCTCCAATGCAAGGCTTTTTGGGAGAGCAGGGGAACAGGAGAAATACAGAAATGGCACAAGGAGGGCAAATGACAGTAAAAAGACAAAAGACTAAAGCAAAGTGTAGGCTGATATCCCATTGTGTCTGAACACTATGATAGACAGCCTGAAGAAAACTACTCAGACTAATAGCATATTAGTGTGTCAGTTACAAACACTTATGTGTACAAACATAGGCACATATTTTTATTAGTTTAATCATGAATTAATGTCAGTCACAAATATACCCCTGATTATCGCAAGAAAAACAGAGTTGGAGCTATTGAGATGCCACTGGATAAAGCACTTGCCTTACACCATGAGGACATGCATTCAGATCTCCAACACTCAGTTGCATAAATGTCTTAGGGTGATGCTGTAATCCCAACACTTTTTAAGCAGAGACATGGTCCTTAAACATGGTGGCAAACTAGACTAGCTAAATCAGGTAGCTTCAGGTTGAGGAAGAGACATTGCCAGTATCAAGTAAAATATTGTCACCCAAATTCCCTCTGGGTCTCCGGTATGATCAGACAAACAATGTAATATATTTTTATGTGAATTTACTATGGTTTATGCCCTTAGGTAGGGAGAGGGTAAGTTGGTAACTTAAACAGAGACAAGCACTCTTGCACAGAGGCTCAGAGCCCACTACCAGATGCTCCCCCGCCCAGCCCATAGTCTCCATTAACTTTCGCCCACACGTCTTGAGCCAGCAGTCTCGTTCCAGGCTGGTAAATGCCCCCTTCAAGTCCATGCAGGTGAGGTGCTGGGGCCATCTATGTCTCCACACCCTTCACCACATGCATTCCTCCCTGCTCTGGGCTTCTGTCCCAAGATGGCTCTCAGGCACACCTCAGAAGTCTTCTCTCTAAGGCAGACCCCGCCCCTTGGAGAAATTAGCCAATTGGGAGACAAATATCAAAGTAAATAAAGTGGCAAGCAATCAAGGAAGATACTGAATGTCAACCCCTGGTCTCCACACACATGCACACATGCCATCAGAGAGTGTGCAATTTCATACATGCAAACACATACAAAACCGACTCATACATTCCCACACAAAAGAAAAAAGATCAGAAAATTGCTCTAAGATATAAAAGCTTGAAAATTTTTCACTTTCCAGCATTTGAAATTCATAAACAATAAACACAGCATATTTCATAGAAGAGTATTTCACTGTGCATATATCATGCTTTCTACCAAAATATATGATATAAAATCATAGATGTCATGTATATTTACTTTGCATTCAACCATTAATACAATGAGACAATCATCATAAATGTATGCTGGAAAATGCAATTAAATTTTATTTTAAAAAAATAATAAAATAGATCAAAAACGGTTATCAAAGACACTGTTCTAAATATCAGAAAGGATCTTGGCAACAAGCAGCATCAGTAGAAAATTAACGCATTACAAAAGATGTGGGAGTAGCAGTGTAGTTAGTAACAGTCAGGTGGATGTTTTGCATTGGCCCATGGAGTGGATTCAAGAGGAGTCAAGGTTAGAGGACAGATTTTGCCTAAATAATTTTTCATGTGCTGAAAGTCAGAGAGGGACCTGTTTGAAGTAGAGAACAGAGAATTCAGTTTGAACACTTAATTTTTGCTGCTTAGTACATGTTCAATGAAGATTAGATAGATAGATAATAGATGATGATAGATAGATGATAGATAGATAGATAGATAGATAGATAGATAGATAGATAGATAGATAGATAGATGATAGATAGATAGATAAAATTAAAATTTTGGAGGAGAGAATGAAACAGTTTATTTGGCTTACATCTCCTAGGTTACAGTTTATCACTGAGGGAGCCCAACGTAGGAATTCAGGCAGTAACCTCGAGGCAGGAGCTGAAGCACAGGCCATGGAGGAATGCTGCTTACTGGCTTGCTTCCCTGGTCCATGTTTAACCTACTTTCTTACGTAGCACAGGTCCTCAGTCCCAGCACCCAGGAGGCAGAGTTGGCAATATTTTTTCTGTGTGTTCATCTTTATTTTTTTTAATTATTTATTCATTATATTTTTATTTTCATAGTATGTTGAACTGAGGTATGAATTTCAAATTACATTTCTGATGCGATGAAATGCATTAGGAAATATCTATTATCTTGTCTTCTTGTCTAGTCACTAAAATTAAGGATAAAAGAGACATATGAAAAGACAAAATGATAAAGATAGCAACTGAGGATCTGATATTTATAGGTGAAGTCTGTAAAGACCAAACAACAGAAATGTTAAATATAACGAAAATCAGAGGACTGTGGCAGCCCACAGGATGAAAGATAGTCAAGGGCTGAATATCTATCTTTGGAAAATCACTGGAAGGTAAATGCTCATAAGATGAGCTGGCCATTGTTTTATGCAAGTTAGAGTTTATGAATGTTGATGATGATGGGGTTTAATCACAAGAGTCATGGGGGAGGCTATTTGTTTTATTTTATACAATGCCCTAAAGTCCTTTCAGATACTATGGATAGTGGAATTCTTCTTCATTCTTCCTTTACTTTGGCTGAATAATATACTTTATTTAAAAAATAATTAAGAATAGGGTTTAGGGAGATGGCTCAGAGGTTACAAGCACTGGCCCAGGTTAGGTTCATAGAATTCAAATGATGGATCACAGCCATCCATAAACTCAGTTCCAGGAGATCCAATATAATAATACACATAAAATAAAAATAATATATGAAGTATTAAAAAAGAATAACTCTCCTGTTAAATGTGTTATCACTATTTTTCATTAAAATAAATGTTATCAAAAATGAATTTCCCTCTGTTTAAAGAGTAGTTGCAGTGAATGGATGGTTTGCACATATTTTCATTGTTTTGTGAATATAACTTTTATAAATGAGCATAGATGTCATGATGGAGTCTTATTTAAATAAAATCAAGGATATAGCATAATATCCTACATATCAATTAATGCTTCTAAAATTCTAAGATTTGTTTTATTATGTACAGACAGTAGTTGATTTTATTAAACTAGTTAATAAAATATTATCTAAATTTATATTTTAAATATTTTATTATGTTTATTTTATGTGCACGAGTATATTACTTGCATGTGTGTAAGTGCACCTATGTCATACAATGCCTGCAGAGGTCAGAAGAGAGCATTAGATCCCCTGGAACTAGAGTTACAGATAGTTGTTAGCTGCCTTGTGGGTGCAGGAAATTGAATCTGGATTCTCTGCAAGAGCACTGAGAGCTCTTAACCTCTGAATCATCTCTCCAGTCCCTAAATTTATATAAATTGGAAATTAATTGTGAATTAATAAGAAAGATAACATGTAATTAATTATAACAGATGAATTGGTCAGATGTTTGGACAGCCATTGAAATCCTTGCCCATGGCCATACTACAAATAAGATGAATATGATGTTTAAAAATAAAATAGAATAAAATACAAACTCTGTAATGTGCGAATAAATATAACTTGCTTTTTTTTTCATTTTTACACTTGCCAAATAAAAATGTAATAAATATATTGCCTACTTAAATTTAGATGTTAAAATTAATGGTTAAACCAGAATCCCGGCTACTAATACCAAAACAAAGCAAGAAGCAAAGTAAAAAATGATGGCATTGCATTATAAAGGGTTGTGACATTTTACCATTCATTTATGCTTAGCTTTTGTGCTCATTGTACAAACTAGATTTCACACATATTACCAGATTTTGTGTTTCCATTGTGGGTGAGATGGTTATGATTCAAATGTTACAAGTTCAAGATCCCTTTGCTTTCAGAGGCCAGTCAATTTTTAGTATTCCCTGATGCCTTTTGGACCCAAGAGCACCTGTGACCATGAGGACTCATGTCTGGAGAATATTAGGAAATATATACACACTGGTATATGTCATTGACTTAGAGGCACTCTTTATGTCACCATTCAGGCCAAGATTTCTTTCACATACAGGTAGGTGGAGAGGTTCCACAGGTTGTTTCCAGTAGAACCCCTTTCCCCATGTCTTCTGCTAATTTCTCCTCTCAGAAGTCTGTTGGTCCAAGTCTGTTGAAGGTGAACAGAACTGATGTCCAGAATTGGGACTTCAGTAGCTCCCCACACAAAGCAAATGCTGCCTCAAATGCTCTTGATTCTTGGATATGCTAGAAGAAAACATAGTCCATGTATCAATAAAAACAAACAGATCTTGTGCACAAAAGAACATTTTTGTGGCTGAGAATTGTCTTTCTCTTAGGAGAAGATGTTGAAAGTCTGAAAGTATGTCAGACAGAGAATCATAGACGGAAACAAGATGCAAAACTGGAAACAGTGTGCAAAAATGAGAACTATCTTTTAAAATCTGAAATTCAAGGACTGCAAGTGTCTTGTAACTTTTTATATTTTTCCTGATTCTTTGAGAATTTCATACAATGAATTTTGATCATTTTCAGCTGTCCATTCCTCAGAACCCCTCTCTCAACTCCTCTTGGAACAGACCAACCATGTTCTTTTTCATTGAAATTTTGTTGTTTTCCTGAATTTCATATAATACATCCTAACCAAATTTATACTCCCCCGACATCCCCACCCACCCCTTAGTTCTCCCACAATATTCCAACTATTCTGTCATATATGTTAAGTCTTATCCCTGTCCAGAAGCACTTGTATACAGGTGTGCCTCCATACAAGTTCATCCACTGGAATCTAGTCAGCCTATCTAGAGTTACTCCCTTAAAGAAGATCCACTCTACTTCATCCCACAGTAATCATTTACCAATAGTTCCTTGGTTAGGGTTGGGACCTGCTGCCCATTTCTCCCAGTATATGCTAGGTTTTTGTCTAATTGAGTTTTCATGAGTCTTGTGCATGCTGTCTCCATTGTTACAAGTTTTTGACCAAATTCCCAGAGGCCTGAAAGCCTCTGTTTCCTTATGTTCCTATACATAGACCCTGGTTTGTATAATCTTTCTGCCCCCTCTTCCACAATGGTCCCTGAACAGTGGGTGTGTGAGGTTTAGTGTGGTAGTCCTATCCAAGGACAAGGATTGTACAGTTTCATATTCTCTAAAACTTAGCTGGTTGTGGCCTTCTGCATGTATCACACTCTATTGTGTGAGGAAGCTTCACTGTTGAGAGTTGAGGGGTGTATCAGTATTCTCTCTACCTCCTTTTCTGCTATGTTCCATGAGCCTTAGGTGTAGAGGTTCTACTGTAGATATCTCACTTAGGACTGGAAATCTCACAGACATATATTCTCTGTTATACTAAATGAAATAACACAGACTCAGAAAAGCAAGCTACATATGTGCACCCGCATTTGCGGCTCTTAGCACCAGTCTCTTATATGTGAGTGTATATTGTCATGTATTCCTTGAGTCAGGAAAATGAAAAGGAAGCATGGAGGGAAAAGGAAGGAGCCCAAGAGGGGGGATACTAGGAAACAGATGTTACCAAGGGAGGAAACAGGGGTATTCAACTTGGAAGGAATGAGTGAAGGACATACACGGAATAATGAGGGTAAAGGAGAAGAAGGCACTCAAGAGCGAAGGGATAACAGGAGATACCTATTATCAAGGAGAAAATGGGGGTGCTTAAACTGTAGAAGGAGGAGAGAGGTTACACAAGCAAAGAGATAGGAGATAAAGCTGAGGTGGTATAAAAAAAAAGTCAGAGGGAAGTACATATACAATATCTGAACATTAGTGCATGTGTATACCTAAAGGCTCCATAACAGAAACACAGTGCCAGACCGGAGAAACCTTTTTGAGTTGTTGGTCAGGATAGCCTGAAGGACTTCCAAAATAACATATGCCTTTGATTATCTCCTAGAACTTGAAGGTAAGACCTTATCACTGAAGACAGGACATATTTTGGACATGGGACTTGGAGCGATGGAGTTGGAACTGACCTGGAAGCTTTCTCCCTGAAGACTAGCTCTCACAGTTTTGGAGTATACTTTGAAAGCTGCTAAGGAAGAAAATAAATCAATGTTCCAGTCCAAGTGTATAGCCTAATAACCACAAGGATCTCTACTGTTGCAGTAGTGGCACATTTATCTAGGGGATAATCAAGCACTATCTAATTGGACTCAAAGCCTTCTCACTTGGAGGGAACTCAGAGGTAACACTGTAAATACAGCCACATACATATAGCTAGAGAGGTCATAAATCCCAAAGAAAACCCTGTATCTGTCAATATTTAGACCACTGAAATTTCTTACTGTATGCTAAATATGGATCCTTGTGTTTAAGAGAAGTATATCATATGTTACTCGTCAAAGAAGTTTCTTTTCAAAACAGACAGATGCTATTACAGAGTTCCACAGCTGCCAACTTTTTCTTTTACTATGGACATATGGGGAAGGAAAATAAGCATGATTCCAATCTGCTTTTAAAGAATAGTGTTCCATGCCAAAGCCCCCACAGTTTTCCTCACAGCATCTAACATGAGGTCTCTCATGGAAGACAGGAAAAGGAAGCACAATCTCTAAGTTCCTAGGTCTGAGCCGATTGGATAAATATTGACAAGTGCTCACCAGTATTCGATTTCCTCCTTCACTCTACATGCACAGTGCTGAGCTGATCTACTAATAGTTAGTTGTCTTAAATCCTCAGGTAGAAAGTCAGGTAAGTTCATTAGCTTCATCCTAAGACCTTACTTACAGTATGGCTTCACTAACCAGCAATTTAGTAGTTGAGAGAGAAAATTTTAGTGACCAGGTTTTTCTGTTGTTGTTGTTATTGTTTGTGTGTGTGTGTGTGTATCTGTATGTATGTATCTATGACATTTATGTTTGCTTTCAATCTCTGTGTGTAACAAAATATATAGTAGTAAATATATTTGGGAGGTGTCTGGGTCTTAGAGAATACATTAGGTAATAAATATTAAATTTATTAAATATTAAATATTAAATTTAGGTTAAAAGGAGGGAGATAATTAAAATGATAAATTATCAGACCCAAAGCACCAAATTATTGAAAAGTTTCCCTCTAGGCACTGTGCTTGGAAAATTGTACTAAAGGAAAAAGTACAATTCTTTCTATTTTACAGATGACTCTCTTTTTAATTTTAGTATGCTACTAATTCATTTCCTTCATATTCTTCATAAAACTGGTTAGTTTTCTTGTTCTCCGAGATGGGAAGGGGTATACAACTCCCAAAGGCCACAGCATACAAAATCACTGGTTGTGAGAACTCCCAAATAGTTATGTATATAGAGCTAAGATAAATCCATTCTTTGTGGAGGAGGTTAAAGTGTTGAAGATCAAAATTCTAAGAAGATATTTTGAAGGTGATGCAATTGGAGGAGGAAATTACTGTGTATTTCCTTTGAATACTGAATCAAATAAAAATAAATGGCTTTTAGCAACCTCAAGAACATGGCCAACACTGTTACTCTCTTGCTTTCCCCTGCTTCCTCCTCCTAATAGTTGCCATAGCTGCATTGCAAGGCTACCCAGGCAGACAGCATGATGGCTGTGATCCCTAAGCATGGACCAAGATGAGAAACCAATGGACTAAATTGTGGATGTTAACTATGACAACTTCCAAAGAGCAGGAAACAGGATCGCATACTGAAAATAATTACTTTTGTCACAGTCATAAGAACACCATAAAAACAGCGAGATACTAAAAACAAAATACTGTTGAAAATATTTTAGAATATAAACATTGTAAGTAATTGGAATATCAGTTTGCACTAATCTAGACAAACATTTTTAAATGTATATATTACGTGTAACATATATTAACATATGTAACACAGAATATATTCTATCACTCAGTGGATTTTTTTCTATTTAGAATTGCAGCAATTGCGAATTATTTAATTGTATACAAATACATAATTTGTTTTATCCATGAGTAGAAATATTTACTGGCTTCCTTTCCCCCCTGTGAAATCACGGTGTACTTTTCATTTAGCAGAGTATGCATTTCTTAAAATTAACAAAAGTCTATTTAAAATGTGATAAACTTATCTCTTAAAATTTGTTCCACTCAGGAGGAAATAAGAGTAGAGGAAACAGGAAATTCTTTCCTTCTCCTTATCCAGGACAGCTTAATATTGTCTGAATATACAGTATAAACTACCTTTATAAATACCTGAAGAAGTTGTTGGGATTTTCATTTTTAAGATTTATTTGTATTTCTTAGCTGCATGTATGTGTGAACGTGTCTGTGTGGGGGTAGGTACATGAATGTAAAATGTTGAATCTTTCTGGAGCTGTAATTATAGGCCTCTGTGAATTGCCTGACATGAGTGCTGGGAACTGAACTCTGGTCTTCTTCAAGAACAGTACGTGCTCTTAACCACTGAGCCCTGTCTCCAGTCCTGAAAATTGTTTTGTTTTTAATATTTTGTTTCATTTATTTTTTAATTTTATGTGTATGGGTGTCACTGGTCAGTGACCACAATTCAAGCCTGAAGGACTTGGGGGCCCAGAGGTATAGGCGCAGAAGAAATCAGGATGCAGGGGATGCAGAGGCGTGTGAACCAATGCATGCTTTATTCTAAGAATCAACCTTATTTATAGTACAACAATAGTACAATATCTTCAGGTTCCCAGGGCTCAGCCCTGTTTGGGATCTTATATATCTTTGTAGCTTTATCATGTACCTTTAATCAGGTACAAGGAACAGTCGGTCTTATGATAAGAATAACTGCAGAAGAACATCCAAGTTCTCAAGGAACTGAAGTTTTCCGGGCCAGGTCTGAGTTTATTTCAGGTCAGAACTTATTCTGAATTTACTTCAGATCAGAGCTCGGGCCTTCACAATTCCCCTTTCTTTGTTTTTTATAACATCAGATCTGGTTATAATTCTGGACAGAAAGACCGTGCCTGTCTTAGGTTGTCTTCTGCAAGAGCAAAGTCTTACCCATCATTGGTACGCAGCTTCCATCAACTACACC